>NW_024351730.1:12129289-12320672 GCF_902729225.1 Pteropus medius
GCTCTGTATATCTCTATATATGTTCTGGTTGTGTGTTTAGATATTTAATGTAAAAGAAGAAAGAGAGAAAGAACTGGTTTTTGAGGGAGAAGACTACCAATTGATGGAAAAAGGAAAACTGTTTTCTCCTAAATTGTGAAAAAATGTCATCCATTGAGAAACAACTGAGTAATATTCCATTGTATATATATACTACCTCTTCTTTATCCATTTATCTATTGATGGTCACCCAGGTTGCCTCCATATCTTGGCTATTGTAAATAATGTTGCAATGAACATACGGATGCACATGTCCCTTCAAAGTAGTATTTTAGATTTCTTCAGATAAATGCCCAGACTTAGAATTAATGGGTCTTTCTATGTTTCTTGTTATAGCCTTTGTTTTGAAGTCTATTTTGTCTAGTATAAGTATTGCCACTCCAGATTTTTTTTTCACTCTCATGTAATATCTTTTTACATTCCTTTACTTTCAGTCTATGTGGGTCTTTTGATCTGAAGTAAGTCTCTTATAAGCAGCATATGTAAAGGTCTTGTTTTCTGATCCATTCAGCCACCCTATCTTTTGATCTGAAGTACTTGTTGATAGATAAGCAGTTATTGACATTTATTATTTATATTTTGATACATATTTTTTTTTCTTCTTTTTAAAGAAGTCTCTCCAACATTTCCTGTGATACTGGCTTGGTGGTAGTGAACTCCTTTACCTTTTTCTTATCTGAGAAGCTCTTTTTCTGTCCTTCAATTCTAAATGATAGCTTTGCTGGGGAGTAATCTTAGTTGTAGTTCCTTGCTTTTCATCACTTTGAATATTTTGTGCCAAATCCTTCTGGCCTGCAAAATTTCTGTTGAGAAATTGACTGACAGTTTTATGAGAGCTCCCTTGTAGGTAACCAATTGCTTTTCTCTTGCTGCTTTTAAGATTCTTTCTTTGTCTTTGACCGTTGGTATTTTAATAATGATATGTCTTGCTTGGTGTGGGCCTCTTTGGGTTTATCGCATTTGGGACTCTCCAAGTTTCCTAAGTCTGTATGTCTATTTCCTTTACCAGGTTAGGGAAGTTTTCAGTCATTATTTCTTGAAATAGGTTTTCAATTTCTTTCTCTCTCTCTTCTCCTTCTGGTACCCCTATAATGCTGATGTTGTGCATGATGTTGTCCCAGAGGCCTCTTAAACTATTCTCATTTTTTGGATTCTTTTTTCTTGTTGCTATTCTGATTGGGTGTCCTCTGCTACCTCATCCTCTAAATCACTGATTCGATCCTCCGTTTCATCCAATCTATTGATTCCCTCTAACATACTCTTCATCTCAGATATTGTATTCTTCATTTCTGACTGGTTCTCTTTTATGTTTCTCATTTCCATTTTTATGTTTTCTATCTCTTTGTTAAAGTTCACACTGAGTTCATCTATTCTTCTTCTAAGTTCATTGAGTATCCTTATAACCAATTTTTTGAACTCTACCTCTGGTAGATTGCTTGTCTCCATTTTGTTGAGTACTTTTTCTGGAGCTTTGTTCTGTTCTTTCAATGTTTCTTTGTCTCCTCATTTTAGCAGTTTCCCTGTGTTTGTTTCTATGTATTGTTAGGGCTCTTAAGTCTCCCAGTCTTAGTAGAGTGGCTTTATGTAGTAGGTGTCCTGTGGGGTCCAGAGGTTCAGTCTTCCCTGATCACTCGAACCAGGTGTTCAAGGTGTATCCCTCATGTGGGTTGTGTGTACCATCCTGTTGTGGTTGAGCTTTAGTTGCTGTTTACACGTTGATAGGAGAGATCGACCCTCGGGCTGATTGGTTATGAGGACTGGTCGATGAGATGTTGCCCTTAAAGAACAGAATTCACTTTAGCAGGACTCTGGGGCCTGCTCAGTTTGCCTTTGGGGTATGTCCTCAGATTCATCCCTGGGTGGTGTTGAGGCTTAGTTGTTGGTCGAAGCAGGCCACTGGATGTGCTGGCCCAAGGGCCTCCTGGGAAGGGCCCAGCTGCCGGTCAAGTTCAGCAGAAACCTGTACACTTCTGGGGCCACCTGATTAGAATAACCAAGCAATCCACAGATGGCTGTCATACATGCTGGGCTTATAGGTGTCTTGAGAGGCCAAGGCAGGAACTGAGGCTGGCTACTTCTAGTGCTGGGCTTGGGGCTGCTCAGCAAGATGTGTGGGACACATTGAGGCCAGTTGCTGCTTCTTTGGGTTTTGTGAGCCTTTGAGAGATTTTAGGAAAGTCTGCAGCATGAGCCAAGACAGGCAATTTGTATGAAAACAAACAAATAAACAAACAAAAAAACCATTGGAGGCAGCTTGGGTGGGCCCACAAGTTGAGAGAGTTGTGGTCTCAGGAACCACTTGGGTGATGTGACTTGGGTTAACTAAGTTGATGGAGACTCAGGGCAGCCTCCTGTGAATGCTGAGAGGATAGAGGGCTCAACAAAGGAACAATGGATTCTGCCGCATTTCTGTCAGGAGAAAGCCCCCCTTTCAGCCCTTGCCCTGAAGCCAGACAACTCAGTTCCTCTCAGTGTGTCCCTAGTACTCTTTGAGCAGCTGTCCCAGGGCTGGAGCTCAGAGCGAGTCAGTCTGTCACTAAGTTCATGCAGACTCTTTAAGAGGAACATTAGCAACTCCTGTAGCCTCTGTCTTACTCAGCCACCATTTCCTCTGTTTTTCACGACTAGAGATTGTGGGGATTTCTCTTCCCAGCACTGGAACCTTGAGCCGGGGAGCCCAGAGTGGAGCCAGGATCCCTTGCTCCTCCAGGGGCAGGAGAGTCCTCTGCACTCAAGATAATCATTTGGATTCTCATCCACCACTCTCAGTTATGAGACTATCCCGTTTCATGTCTTCACCCCTTTTAGCAGGCTTGAGGTGACCTCTTATGTATGTCGCCAGTTGTACAACTTCTGTTTAGCCAGACCTTAAGTGACTCCCAGTGATGGTTGTTCTATAGTTTTGTTGTAATTTTGATGTGGTTATGAGAGGAGGCGAACACAGTATCTACCTTTTACGCCAGTGGTCCTCAACATTTTTGGCATCAGGAACCGGTGCTCTGATGAGAAACTAATGCCTGACAATCTGCAGTGGAGCTGAGGCAATGATGCTAGTGCTGGGGAGCAGCTGCAAATACAGATGTAGCTTCGCTCAGTTCCTTGCTGCTTACCTTCTGCTGTGTGGCCCAGTTCCTAAATGGCTACAGATTGGTATCGGTCCACGGCCCATTAGGGGACCTCTGTTCTATATCATCTCGACCAGATGCACCTCCCTTTTTCTCTTGCTGTTTTTTAGACTTATGCTCTGCTTAGAACACTCTTACCCTAGCTACCAACCTGATACACAGTCTTACTGCCTTCAGGTCTCTGCTAAAATGTTATTTTGTCAGAGGTACCACACAGATCACTTTATAAAAAACAGCCACTTCCCATCATTATAACTTTATTCTCTTGTTTTTACACATTATTTGTTTATTTTTTATCTGACCTCACTTTAATATAAACTCCAGGAGGACAAGAATTTTCATTTTGTTCAAAGCTGCATTCCAAGTTCTCAGGATGGAACTATAATGAAAATCTGTTGAATAAATAAATTTTCTCAACACAGAAGTAACATGCACAAATTTCATAGTATGAATACCTAGACCATCATTGGTAGATAAATTATTAATATCTAACTTTTACTAATAAACCCGAGACAGAATTCAAGGAATTTGTAAGAAATTACAGATTAAAAAAGAGAACCAAGTCCAGAGACCATGTCAACATAATTACTTCTTTTTCTACTTTTTTTTTTTTTTTTTACATCTTGTAAGGAAGAATTGGCTGGACATACTTCCAAAACATAAATCAGTAAAGCTTCTGACACCTGACAACATGGCAGAGAAACATGTTGCCTCATTTATAAGAAATTATGCTTGAAAGGGAAAAAACTCATGTTGTAGAGCATAAACTGTTGAGTGTGATGTAACGAAGCTTGGAGGATATGCCACGGCACAGTCAGAATTCAGCTTTCAACCCCCTTCTAGAATGTCATGAAGCATTATGCATTGTTAAAGAGCTGCCAGCTCCTTCCCCAGAAGAGATGCCATCTCCGTGGTGGGTGAAAAAGTTTTCTCTGCTAATCTGTGAAGGTTCTTTAGTCCTTGAGTTCTCTGGGAAAACAAATGTAGGATTATGAATGTGAAATGTTAAAAACAATAACTAGTTAATTTGCCATTCAAATGTAATTTTTTTGTTGGAAAGACTTGACTTCTTTTTTGAAGTGATATATTAAAGGTTCGACTTAAATACTCATAGTAAGAAATATGTTATCTTATGATCTGTGTAGTTATAGATTACATCTCAATTCTTTTAATATCTTTTTTAATGTGCTCAGTATTATCTGCAGTTTATACTTGAATACAAAGAAGCTGTTTAAGTACACTTGCTTCAGGCTACCCTTCTGGCTATGCTGTCTGCCACCCATACTAAAAATTCTTTCATAGCATCCAATTTACAGAAGAATATGTTAGCATGCAGAGGGTCAGATTTTCTCCACGTATCTTTCTGCCCCTAATTTACCATATTTCTCCTTATTTTTTGTTATAATCTTTTATTTTTAAGTCTAGTAATGTTATTGCTGGGTGATGTGAAATCCAGGGTCGCCCCAACGGCATGGAGGAGAAGTAGGATGTTGCTGTGTGGTGTCCCTCTGTTCTTCCCTGCTGACACAGCAAAGAATTACAGGTTGGCAAGATTTAGAAAAAGTAAGATTTACTGAAAGTACATTTTAGAAGGAGATGGGCTGCACTAGGAAAGGCTGCAGCCCTGTGGAATTTGAGAGGTGAAGAGGTAAAACAGTACGCCACAAGGGAGGAGCAGTTTTTCAGCAAGGAGAGCTGTAACAATGCAGAAATGGGAAGGTCTGTTTATATTTGCACTGTGATGGGAGATCCTAGACAATCTGTATGTGAGGTTACCTTGACTGACAATTGGCTGCTATATAACACTTTGCCTACTGTGCATGTGCTTACCCAGAATTCAGTCCATTATAATTAGATTCATGAACTTCCAGGTATAGTCATGATATTATTACGATGGTATAATGAGGTGAAAGTTATGGGCAGGTTAGGGTTGTACTTTCTGCACATGCATCTGTAGCTGGTTTAGCCAGTAGCTTTTATGGCCTTTGTGCTCTAGGATTTGGGATAATTTATAACACTGAAAGGGAGGTATTTCTGAGAGGTCCTTAAGGAAGGTCTTCAAGGGAAATTTCTATGTTACAGAGCTGAGCCTTGGCTCCTATCACTCATGCCTGCCTAACTACCTAATATGGAAATGAAAACTATCTTTCAGTTAAAGAAATGACTTTGACTAAAGAAAATCTGTAGGTAGAGGACAGGCGATGAAGAAAAGAGCTAGAGAAATAGTAGGGAAAGAAGGATAAAGGGAGTGATAAAGTAAAAGAAAAGGAAAAGACATGAGAGATTAAGATGTGGGGGTAAAGAAGAAGTGAGGTTTGCAATTGACCTTGCCGAAGGAGCTCTTGCCTAGGAGAACTTCTTTCCTACTAGCCTCTGTCTTTTTCTTTAAACACCCAGGGATTCCTCTGTCTCCACGAGGCCCAAAACTAAGGAGTTTTATCAACACAATTTTTTAGAAGGTAGAATACCATTAGAAGGATAAAAGGGGATAAATATGATAGAATATTTCCTCGTATTTAGGAAGTTGTTTCAGGTAATGATTAAGGTTGTTTTCTACTTCAAGGCATACAATTTTGATTGTCACTTTTAACTTGAATTGTTTTTATCTTAAAATTATTTTATTCTCTCTTTTTTTGTGTGTTTTATTAACTCAGATTGCTGGGACACGTGGCCCACCAATGCCTTTTTCTATTGCAGAATGACCACTTGTGAGAGATCCGCTAACCAAAACTTTTGGCATCCTCAGGTTGTCTTGACTTTTGATTTAAACCTAGCACAATCACATTCAATTGCAATGAATTTCAGTAGAATCAGTGAGCTACTATTGGATCCATTCCTGCTCAGAGGTAGCCCAGTGTGCCCACTCTATATTTTATTAGGGCCTAATTATAGAGAAAGGATACAATGCTAAACAAGACGGACAAGGTCCTGTCACAAAGTTTTACATTTCATGTGGGAGACAGATACATAAGAAATTGTTAAAGCAAATGCATGAGGTAAAAGAGAAATGCAAAATATAGATGTATGTAAAAGACTGGAAGTCTCTAAGAAGTGACATTCGAGGTGAGACCTGAAAATTAATAGTTAGCAAATGAAGGACAGAGTGGGAGGAAAATTCCAGGTAAAGGCAAGCAAAACTCTGTTATAAGAAAGATCATTAAGATATTGAGGAGCTGAGGAATCTGCTGGGGCAAAGAGTATGAGAATGAATATGCTATCTAATTGAGGTGGGAGTTGTAAGTAGAGGCCAGTGCACTGGGTTCTCTCAGAAGGTATGAAAAAAATTTGGATATTACCCTAATGACAATGGAAATTCACTGAAGTTATTGAGAAGATGAGTGCCATAAATGATTTAAATATTAAAAAAATTTCCTAGTTTCTCAATAGAGAGTATACTGAAGAAGTCCAGGAATAAATATGAAAAACAGTTAAAGGATATTTGCAGGAGAGAGTTGATAGTGTCTCATACTGGCAGGTTCAGGTGGGGTTGGAAAGAAATTGGTAACTTCAAGAGATGTTATAGAGTGACTCAAATACAAAGAAATTCAAATGCTTTTGGAGGAAAGAGTGAATCAGTGGTAGACCTGAATTATCTGGATTCAAAATTGAGATTCATTTTCTGATAATTGCCACAATATTAATGGGAAAAAGGATAGAATACTTGAAAAGGGTATGTTTCAAAAAGATTAGGGAGGTATGGTTACTACATGGGAGTTTTAGGTGGTTATACTATATCTAAAGATAGTTTTCATACAGACTTCTTAATCTTTCCAAATCTAATAACTATAAACATTTTTACTAATTGTTCAGTATTAGTCTAAAAAGTGTCAACTGTTTAACTACATTTGTACCATCCTGATTGCTCTTCTGATTCTTCCTAGTATCAAACATTTCTTCTCAGCACCAATTCTTTTTTCTAATATCTAAATGAATTTAAAATTACTGGATAATTGCCCTTTTTTAACTGAGGAATATGATGTGCATTATTTAGATGTCTAATAGTCATTTTTCTAAATACATATAGGATTATCATCATGAACCTTGCTCTAATGTAGACACATACCAATATAGCAGGCCAGGTATATAGTTTTGTATAAAAGATTTACATTTTCTTCTATTACAATAGCAGCATTCCATATTCATTTAAGTAGAGGCTGTTTAGTGGGAATTAAAGTCACATATTAAATAATTTAAAGAAAAAATGGCTTTACTGAGATGAAATAGGAGTCACAACTTAAAATTGTCCAATTAAAAGCTGCTGCTTTTAATGAATTATTTAATTTCATTAATATTTGGTAGTTAAATCAAATTTCATATTTAAAAATATCTGTTTTTTTTTAAATGTTTTTAAACAACAAAGAAATGATTGGCAACTTATTCATGACCAATAAAACATTTTCTTCATAAATTAGTTTCCATCATCCTAAACTAACTAAACACATTCATTCGTTCACAAAGTTTTGTTTTCATTCACTTTGCATACTACGTGAACTTCTTTAGTCACGCAATAATTCCTTTAACAAATAACGACTAAGTACGCCATGTGGGTTTCAATGCGGAGATAAATAAAAAGTTGCCCGCAAAGACCACATAGTCTTACAAGAAAGAAAGTCACATCAATTGTGACCATATAACATCTGCGGTATAAAAGCTGCCCATTTAGAGAGCTGTGGGAGCATCTTCCTCAGCTTGAAGAAGTAAAAAGAGATTTGATTTTTTGAGGCGTGAATATAAGACAGCTAGTTGGATCATTTCTGATAAAGAAAAAGACATTCGTAAAGGCACCAAAGGATGAGTGAACTTGAAACATTGAGAAGACAGCAATCTTAATGGCTTGCACACAGGGCACTGTTATGGTAGAAAGAATGACAAGTAGGTCCTCCTGTGCCATGCAGAGGGATAGGATTTTACACTGAGTTCAATGTGAAGCTCAGCTGGGTCTCAGTGGTGCAATAAGAATACTGATGGAGGATAAGTAAAAACAATGGAAATGGAAAACACTTGAATCCACCAAGAAAAATAAACATAATGAATTGAGAAGTACCCTGTAATCGCTGTTTAACTGTAAACAGGGCATGTGTGAAGAGTGTGATGTTGAAATGACTATATCTAAAGAGGTGTATGGTACAGAATATATTCTCATGGCAGAAATTCCTGATTGATTTTAGATTAAAAAAATAATGCTACTTCAGAGCAATTTTTAATTTTTATCTTGTGGGTAGTAGGAATTGTATAAATGATAACATTTCTTTCTGGGCTTGGCTGAAAGTGTGGAGTGAAATCTGAAGCCTTAGCATAACCAGAGGAAGGATTATTTTGTTACTCATATTGAGTCAAATTGCTGGCTTTACAATGTTCCCACTCTTTATTTATTTAATTGTATTTATTATTTCACCATACCATCGTGTTTTCTTTTGGGTGTCATCTTGTGTGTATGTATAATGAAGCAACAACAATAATAATAATAGCTAACTCTTACTGAGTACTTACAATTTACATTGTAATAAGTGTTTTTTTCCCCTAAATAAACTGTATAGTAGGTACTATATAGTAGGTACATTTTACAAGTGAAGAAACTGAGGCAGAAAAAGAGTACTTGCTTTGTACAAACATTTTTGCATGGCCAGGACAAGGCAAACATGTGGTTCAAGGCCAGCACACTTAATCATTCTGCTATCCACATTTTTTATTCGTCTTCAGAATTGACATGGGGTTATAATTAAAAGGTACTAAAATTTCCATAGGGACTCAGAATCAGGGATTAGTTGCCCTGTTTTATTCCATTATGCTTAAAATTATTTTCTGATTGATAGGTTTAATAATATCTTTACTATATTTTCTTTTCAATATTTTTCCTTCTGCCTTTTTTTATTTGAAACATATTTGGCTAAAAATTTTATATATATTACCAATTTTTCCAATTGAGTAACCTTGTCTTTCTGATAGTTCATCATTGGTATATAAAAAGGAAACTGATTTTTGAATATTAATTTTGTATCCTACTACTTTACTGAATTTATTTGTCAGTTCTAACAGTTTTTTGGGTTTTTTTTTTGGTGGAATCTTTAGAGTTCTCTGTATATAGTATCATGCCATCTGCAAATAATGACAGTTTTACTTCTTTCTCAATTTGGATGCCTTTTATTTCTCTTTCTTGTGTGATTGCTATAGCTAGAACTTCCAATACTACGTTGAATAGAAATGGGGCAAGTAGATATCTTTGTCTTGTTCCTCATCTTAAGAAAAATATTTTAGCTTTTCCCCATTGAGAATGATATTAGCTGTAGATTTGTCATTTATGGACTTTATTATGTTGAGGTATGTTCCCTATAGTCCCATTTAGCTAAGAGTTTTTATCATAAATGGAAGGTGAATTTTGTTGAACGCTTTTTTCTGCACCTATTAATATGATCACTTTCTTACACCATATATAAAAATAAACTCAAAATGGATTAAAAACTTAAATGTAAAGCTCCAAATCATAAAACTTCTAGAAGGAAATATAAGCAGTCAACTCTCTGATATTGTTATTAGTAATTTTTTTTCTGATACATTTCCTCAGGCAAGGGAAACAATAGGTAAAATAAACTAATGGTACTACATTAAACTGAAAATCTTTTGCACTGTAAAGGAGCCATCAACAAAATGAAAACACAATCTACTGACTGGAAGAAAATATTTGTCTATCATACATCTGAAAGGAGGTTAATATCCAAAATTTTAAAGAACTCATATAACTGGTCAACGATCCAATTAACAAGTGGGCAGAAGACCTGAATAGGTATTTCTCCAAAGAGGACATACAGTTGGCCAATAGACATATGAAAAGATACTCAAGGTCACTAATCATCAGAGAAATGCAAATTAAAACCACAATGAGATATCACCTCACACCTGTCAGGTTAGCTATCATCAATAAATAAAAAAAAAAACCCAAAACAAAAACAAAAACAAGTGTTGACAAGGATGTGGAGAAAAGGGAACCCTCATGCACTGTTGTGGGACAGCCACTATAGAAAACAGTTTGGAGGTTCCTCAAAAATTTAGAAATAGAACTACCTAATGACCAAGCAATTGCACTTCTGGGTATATATCCCCAAAAAACCCACAAAAACACTGATTTGTAAAGGTCTATGCACCCCTGTGTTTACTGCAGCACTGTTTACAATAACCAAAATATGGAAGCAACCTAGGTGTCCATCAATAGAGGACTGGATAAAGAAGTTATGGAACATATATAAAATGGAATATTGCTCAGCCATAAAAAATGATATCTTACCATTTGCAATAAGATGGATGGACCTAGAGAATATTATGTTGAGTAAAATAAATCAAAGATGAATACCATATGATTTCACCTACATGCAGAATCTAAGGAACAAAATAGACAAACTAAACAAAAGCAGACTCACAAATACAGAGAACAAACTAGTGACTGTCAGAGGGGAGGAGGGTTGGGGGACTGGGTGAAAAAGGCGAAGGAATGAAAAAGTCCACATTACTAGTTATAACGCAGTTACAGAGATGTAGAGTGCAGCATAGAAAATATAGTCGGTATTATTGTAATGGCTATGTGTAGAGCCAGATGGGTAGTAGAGTAATCAGGAGGATCACTTCTTAAATAACATAAACATCTAACCATTGTACTGTATACCTGAAACTAATATAAAATAATAATAAAAAGATAATAGAAAAACTCTACGCTTTAAGTTGTAGAGTGTTGTTATGTTGTTATTCTGTAAGTGTATTTATACAAATAAAGAAATCAAGAAATGAAGACATCGATTATATCTAAGAATTTAAAAAATCTAATCATAAAGTATTTCTAAACTGTATATTGCACAACTTCTAGTTTTAGTAATAAGAAATTTGCATTGTGCACACCTCTATTTCAGCTTCTGTAATCTTTTAAAAAATATATTGGGGTGACACTGGTTAATAAAATTATATAGGTTTCAAGTGTACATTTCAATAATACGTCGTATATTGCATTGTGTGTTCATCTCTCAAAGTTGAATTTCCTTCTGTCACCATATATTTGACCCCTTTTACCCTTATCTACCTCCTCTCCTCACCCCTTTCCCTCTGGTAACCACTAATTTCTGTCTATGAGTTTCTGTTTGTCTTGCTTTTTGTTGCTTTCAGTTTTATATCACACATATGAATGAAATCATATGGTTCTCAACATTTTCTGTCTAGCTTATTTGCTTAGCATGATAATCTCAAGATCCATCTATGTTGTCACAAATGGCAGTATTTCATCTTTTCTTATGGCTGAGTAATATCCCATTCTACATATGTATCACATCTTTTTTATTCAATCACCTATTGATGGACATTCGGTTGTTTCCATGACTTAGCCACTGAGAATAATGCTACCATGAACATTGGGATGCACATATCTTTATAGATAAGTGTTTTCAGGGTTTTTTGGAGGGGGGGAGGAGGAGGGGGTAAATACCCAGAAGACAGACTGCTAGATTATATGGTAATTCAATTATTAGTTTTTTGAGGAAACTCCATACTGCTTTCCATAGTGGTTGTACCAATTTGCATTCCCACAAGCAATGTCTGAGAGCTCCTTTTTGCCCATAACCTCTTCAACACTTGTTATTATTTGTCCTGTTAATCACAGCCATTCTAATAGGTCTGAGGTGGTATCTCATTGTGATTTTGATTAGCATTTCCCTAACAGCTAGTGAAGTTGAACATCTTTTCATTTGTCTGTTGGCCATTTGTGTGTCTTCTTGGGAAAAGTGTCTGTTCAGATCCTCTGCCCATTTTTTAATTGGACTGTTTGTTTTTTTGTTGTTGAGTTGTGTGTGTTCTTTATATATCTTGGATATGAGCCCCTTATCGGAGGAATTTTTGACAATATCTCCTCCCATTCAGTTGTTTCATGATGGTTTCTTTTGCTGTGAAGTTTTTAGTTTGATGTAGTCCCATTCATTTTTTTTTCTTGTACTTCCCTTGCCTTTGAGGTAAAATTTATAAAATTCTCTCTAAATCTAAGATCCATGAACTTCTCTAACCTTAGTATTATCTGATTTGTCTTCAACTTGCTAAAGGCATTATTCACTTTTTGGTAAAAATTTTCCCATAATGTTCAGTACTGATTCTCTTAATTTCTTTATATAAAACAAACTTCCTAATATTTATTAAACAAATATTCTATTTCTGGCAGAGTTAATTGGACTAATTTTTAAATTAATTAATTTTTTTATGGTGACATTGGTTAATGAAATCCAGTAAATTTCAGCTGTACACTTTAACAATAAGGCATATATATATATTTACACTGTGTGTTCATTGCCCACAGTTACATTTCTTTCTGTCACCACATATTTGACCCCCTTTACCCCATCTACCCCCCTCCTCCCCCATCGCTTACACTCTGGTAACTACTAGTCTATAGTCTACGTCCATGAGTCTCTGTTTGTTTGTCCTGTTCATTTGTTGCTTTTAGGTTTATATTCCACATATAAGTGATATCATGTGATTTTCAACTTTTTCTGTCTGGCTTATTTCTCTTAGCATGATTATCTTGAGGTCCATCAACGTTGTTGCAAATGGCAGTATTTCATATCTTCTTATGGCTGAGTAATATTCCATTGTACATATGTACCACAGCTTCTTTAGCCAATCATCTATCTAAGAAACTTCGGTTGCTTCCATGTCCTGGCCACCGTGAATAATGCTGTTATGAACATCGGTGTGCAAATATCTTTTCAGATATGGGTTTTCAAGTCTTTGGGGTAAATACCCAGTAGAGGAATTGCTGGATCATATGGTAGATCAATTCTTAGTTTTTTGAGGAACCTCCATACTGTTTTCCATAGTGGCTGTTATTTCTTTATTGATTTTCTGTTTGGATGATCTGACCATATCTGACAGTGGGGTATTTATGTCCCCTATGACGATAGTGTTTTGGTCTGTTTCTCCTTGTAGTTCTGTTAGTAATTGCTTTAAATATTTCGGGGCTCCCTAATTAAGAGCATAGATATTATTAACAAGTGTTATGTCTTGGTGCATGATTCCCTTTATCATTATGAATTGTGCCTCAGTATTTTTCTTAACCTTTATTATTTTGACATCTATTTCATCTGATATTAGTACTGCTGCTCCTGCTTTTCTCCAAATGCCATTTGCTTGAAATATCATTTTCCACCCTTTCATTTTGAGTCTATATTTGTCTTTGGAACTGAGATGTGTCTCCTGGAGACAGCGTATGGTTGGGTTTTGTTTTTTGATCAATTCTGCAACTTTGTTCCTTTTTAATGGTGAGTTCAGCCCATGTGTCCTGGAGAAGGCCTTTTTGGGTCAAGATAATTGGGTGTTTTGTTTACTCCTTGAATTCCAAGCTCCAGCTCATTCCTTAGATTTGGGAAATTCTCGTCAACTATTTGTCTGAAAATGCTTTCCAGTCTCTGCTCCTTTTCCGCACCTTTAACAATGCCCATTAATCTTATGTTTCTTCTCCTGATGGTATCAGCTAGTTCTTGAATTTCTCTTTCATTATTTTTCTTTCTTCAGTTTCTCCCTTTTTCCTTCTAATTTATTTCGAGATTTCTGTCTTTGATATCACTAAACCTTTCCTCCATTTGGTCGACTCTATTTCCCAAGCTTGCTATTTTATTTTTCAACTCTTGCAGTGTTTTTTTTTTTTTTTTTTTAATTCCAGAAGTTCTATTCTGTTCTTTTTGAGAGTTTCAACCTCCGTACTCTGCTCTTCTAGTTGTTTATTCAGTTCCTGAAATTGTTGAAATGAATTCTTTTGGATCTCATGGACTTTTTTCAGAAGTACCATCCTGAATTCTCTGTCATTTAAGTCATATATTTCTATGTCTGTAAGCTTCTTTTCTGGAGATTTTCTCTTTCTTTCTCAGATGCCTTGTCAGTTTGGTTGTTCATGGTGTTTAACGGACTAATTCTCTGCCTCGGTATTAATAGAAGTGTATTCTACTTTTTTTCGAGAAAGATTTATTATATAGAGGTGTCTCTAGCTTGTTGCAAAGAAGGCGATTTTTTGGAGGGAGAGGCGGGTTCCAGTAGGTAGCGTCTAATTCTCTTGGATCACTGTTCTATATAAAGCTTTAATAATGCCTTTTTTTCATATAGATGTTTAACCCTTTTCGCTACTCTCAGTTGCAGTCCCTGTCAGTGTTAGCGACAATTTCAGTAGCATTTGCTCAGATTTCTCTGAGCAGTGTTCCTTGAACATGGGGGTTCCACAGTGTTCCATCTCGGAGGATGTGGGGGAGGGGCCTTCTGATTTGGGGAATGGGGGCTGCAGATCAGCCTGGTTTTGAACCAGGGATAGTAAAAATCAACTGTTGTTTCTCCACTGTCCTTGCTTCTCTGCTTTCTGCCCTGATGCCTGGGCATTGCCACCGGCGGAGTGGAGCATGCAGCTCTCCCAAGCAGGACTGTTCAGGGAACTCCCCTCTTCCTCCTCCTACAGGAAGCTCCAGTTTCAAGAGGCATCTTCTCCCGACACTCAGTGTCTGACCTGTGGTAGTTCTTATGCGGAGATCCCACACTCAGAGGTGCCGATGTGCAGTTTCGGTGTTTTTTGTTCAGTTTTAGATGTTCAGATTATTGTTTAAAGGGGAGAGATCTGGGGACGTCTCTCTGCCAGGTTTCTGACATCACTCTGGACTATATTCATTTTATCACTTAATCCTCATGATGGCCTTGGAGTTTGATATTATCATTTCAACTAATTGACTTAGAAAATAAATGGTGAGAGAGTGAAGTGCCTGATTATGTGGGCAGGTGTCAGAACCAAAATTTGCTCCGGATTTAGAATTAGATTTCAAAGTACTAGCACTTAACCTCTTCTAGACTATGTGACTTTTCAATATCTCACCACTTTCAAGGGTAAGACACCTAAACTGAGTCAATACTTTGGTCACCTTTCATTCAATTACACTTGGAGGAAAAGGGAGTGGGCTTATTAGAAATTATTTATACATTATACCTTAAGCAATTAATTATCCTAAGGGAAAAGGTAGTCAAATCTCATGTTTAGTACAGGGCAATGGTAAATATGGAAAAAGGCAGTTCTATAATTTAGATTTAGCCCCTATAAATATAAGAAAGCTTAAAAGTAAAAGTTACTTCTCTATAAATTTTGGGAGATATTGAGAGCATATTTTTCGAGTAGGTATGGTACTAACAGTAATGGCTGGAGTCATTTTGTTAATGGTATTGAATGCTATGTTTTGTGAAGGATTCCAAAGCTTTGACAAGGGGTGGCACTATTAGTCACTGAGCTAACAGCAACAATATTACCCTCATTGGTTCATTCTGTACCTTCGTCACTGACCATTGGTCTCTACAGGAGGAACATTGCAGCATGTGCTATTTGCAATTTCTTTTGTAGTTTTTAAAATTGCTGCCTCCTTTCACTGTGTTTTCCTATAAATGTTCTATTTTTTTTTAAATTCTCTCTTTTCACTTCATTTATCTTTTTATTAATTGATTGCCTACCCTTAATTGCATAAGAAACAAGAAAAAATGCCATTCCTGCTTTTAAAACTTTTTGCCCACAGTGTGCCCAAAGCCAAAGCCAGGGTTCGAGCCCTATTAATTAAACTCAATCTTTCTTAGCATGAGTACAATGTCGCTATTAGGATATTATAAATATTAGACTCGATTTCAGGTAATTCAGGGGAACTTCTCTTGATGCTACTTCCTCTGGACTTTTTATTGAAGCTTATTTATTGACTTTGTCATCAGGAAAGTGTGGGAAACAGACTATATGCATAATATCATGCAATATCATTTATCTCACATGTACCACTGTTTATTTTTGTTTGTTTGTATGCTTTTTAATATTTTCTTCCCTCACAGTCTTCTCACATCTGGATTATCACTATAAATTAAGGGCATGATCACATTATGTCCACTCTCTCCCTGCAACAATTTATTCAAAATATTTATACATGCTTAATCCTCCAAAAATCACTATTTTCTTCTGGCCACATTTCTGTATTTAAAAATATTAATGTTTCAATTGCCACATCATATTACTTATATTCTCAAGATCAAGACTAGGCTTCTGAAACTGGAATTAAAGGCATTTTACAATAGAATTGATGATTAACTTTTTAACTTATTTTTTCTACTTGTTTTATTAACTTTCAAGTAAGCATGTTCTTGGAGAAGACCTTATAAATTGCTATCTTCATGCCTTTGATATTACTATTCTCTAACTATCTGCCCATTTTCAATCTATAATTCAAGATGCATATAGACTTTCTCTAGAATACAATGGCCTTCCTCCTTCATTTTTATAATTCTTTTCACTTCTTACATTATTATTCTTTTTGTACTTCAACTAAACTGCAAGTTTCTGGAAGAGAGATATGATATGTATACTTCTCTATATTTCCTGTAGCACCTAATATAGTAGATTTCATATTCTATTTATTGGTTGATTGACTAGTTGATTGAACAAAAGCAACATAAGTACTATTTCTTGACCTTTAAGAGTTTATAATATAATTATAATGTACTACTTTTTGCTGGAGGGTTGTAAAAGGATTTTGAGGTATTCTTAAATCATAACTCATAAGAATGAGTCATGAAACTGTACATTTGAAACATATATAATTTTATTAACCAATGTCACCCCAATAATTTTAATTAATAAAAACCAAAATGAGTCATGGAAACAGCTCAGTATCATTTCCTTATAAAATTAGGGGGCTGTTCCACAGTATTCACCAGAGTTCTTCCTTCCTTGGCGTTCTATTCTGTAGGAATGAAGAGAAGAAATATATTAATGTGGAGAAGATGGGACTTTTTCTTTTAAGATAAGAAATTTAAAAGGTCAGTGAGCAAAAGGAAGGGATTCTAGGGGCAGGTGGAAAAATTCTCACAATTAAATAATTGGAAAAAAAGCCTATATTTAGGTGTTTAAAGGAAATTAACCTGGTATGGACACAGGCTTCTTGCACTGACATGATGATACATAAGTCTGAAGAATTAATATTGAGACAGATCCATATAATGCTTTTATCAAAGACATGTAAAGGGGAACCTCCTAAGATATAAAACTAAGGATTTGAAGGAGAAAAACTACTTATAGGTTACAATGCTGTTCCTACTTACAAAAAAAAAAAAAAAAAAAAAAAAAATGTTTCAGGCATTACTTCATGGCTTTCTCCTTTGCAAGCCTAGTATGTAATGGAATACATGTATCTGAGTGTAACTGAAACAATGAGCTTTCTTTTCTTTTCTCTACTTAAGTTCTCCAAGTTACTTTTAAGAAACCAAAAATTTATGTTATTTTAAAAAGTACACATGTGTCAAAGGTCCCCAGAGTTGACTTAGAAAAAGCTCTGAACATGACTTCAGCAGAAAAAGAAAGATTTCAAGTACTTTATAAATGTTTGTTATATTGCCAGTATCAGCAACACAGCTGGAGAAAATTACTATAGAAAAAAAGAGTAAGATCTGGTAGTACTGAGAGTGAGCCGAGACTGATTGTCCAATAGCTCATGCAAGCTGTATCGTCCATGCTGGGATGAACTTGCACTGGTAGGAAGAATATTATTGAAAGCTGGTAGAAGCATTATATCCATTTCTATGAAAAATGAAATACTTAGATAGAGGACCCATAAGAAATGGCTAAAAACTCAAGCATATGAAATTTGCCTCATGAAGCTGTTCACTGACTGAATAGAAATATATATTTCTATTTCCTGATGACATATCTTAAATGGTGACCTATCCAACCAATAGAATTTAATGAGAGCATGGTCATAATTTTATTTCCATAGACAGAAATGGAAGATTTATATTTTCATGTAAATAAATATTTATTATGAAGTAAATATTTCTGTGCTTATGTAATGCATGGGGAATATTAGTGCTTCTTAGATTGCCTTAAGTAAAAAATACTTAAGAGAAAATTCTCTTTGAATAAAGAAGATGGAATTGTGAATTTAGTTTTTTTGCTTAAGAATGTTCCTCTTTAATTTACCTGTTTTCCCTGCGCAGTTGTTTAGAGCATCCAAGTGCAGTTAGCCACTCTGTTTAGTGGACATGGCTATTTTTTCAGTGCCTTAAGAGTTTGTTGGTTGCCAGATCATTAATGGGCTATGAATTATGCAATAAACTTCTGTACCAATAAAGAAGAAGCCAGCAGTGAAGTCTGGCCTGAGAATAGATGAAATGCAACAATAAAAGCCATAAACACAGTCTTCCATTTGGAAGTCCTATTAAGAATTAGAAATAATTCATGTTCAAAGAATTTTGTATGGCAGAGATGCTGTAATGAAAGAATTTGTAGGACTTTTTAAAAATGGAAGAAGAAAAAAAAAGGATCATTGGACTTGAAACAGGTTGCTCCTGGAAGCAGGGAGTTCATTACCTTTGTTTCCTTCTTCCTGTTAAAGTCTCAGGCTAGTAAACATTACATTTATAATCACAAGATTATGGTCTCATATGCAATTTACCAGGAAGTAATTTTTCTGAAAAAAAAAAATCTGTTTTTTAAAATACTTTCATTTAATGTCATTTTAAATTCATGTTAAAAGATCTGAAAATGTGTTTTGTGTTTGAAGCTGATTCTACTGTTGATACGGCTCTTTCTGTGTCTGAGAGTAAAAGAATAGGAGATGAATAGCATTTCTTCTTAAGCAAAACACCAATTAGGAAAGATTTAGCCTGGAGTTGCAATTTATTTTGAGTCTGCTATTATGTGAAATTTGGTCATTTTACTTTTGAGTTTCCTCATAGTGAAAAAAGCACTTGAAATAATAGTATGTATAGTGCTTAACAACATTCATATGAGACTTACATGATTTATATACTTTTGTTCTTTCAGTTACTAATTGAGCTTGAGACAAATTATTCTCTTTGTTATATGTTAAATGGTATTCCCCCTCACCCCAGTCATATATTGAAGTTCTAACCCCCAGTACCTCACAATGTGACCTTACTTGGACATAAGGTCATTAAAGATGTAATTAGTTAAGACGAGGTGGTTAGAGTGGGCCCTAATCCAATAAGACTGATGTTTTTATAAAGAGAGGAAATTTGGATACAGAGATACTGTTGGGAAAATACAACTTAAAACACTCTTCTCCCAAGCCGGAGGACATCTCTCGTGAGGTAGCAGAAAAATAACACAGTTTTATTTTTGAATAAGTACTAAACCAAAATACGATGTGCATCACAGAAAACCTATGAATAGATTGCAGAGATAGAAAGAAATCCTCACCCCTTTTATGCAGCCAAGCAGACATAACTCATTATATACATGTTTTCAAGATAAACAATAACTAGACAAGTGAAAGAACTTGATGGAACCTTTTGTCACATATGGTTCATGCTAACTTTATCTGGTAGTTGCGGTGACTATCTGTGTTGGCTAATTGGCTTTATCCAAGAGGAAAACAAACCTTTCATTTCTTTATGGCAAGAGGTAGTTTTGCAACTTAGAACAAGGCCCACTGAAGTTAAGCTCCTATCTTCCCACAGAAACTGGGAGATAGAGGTGCCATATACCTTGAGGATTCTCCTTTTTAGGTCTTAGAAGGGACCAACCTGCTGGCACCTTGATCTTGAACTTCTAGCCTCCAGAATTATAAGAGAAAGCAGTTCTGTTGTTTAAGCCACTTAGTTTTTGGTACTTCTTCAGGTAGCCCTAGCAAACTAATACCACCTTTATATTTCTGTTTCCTCCTGGAATGGGTGGGGTTTGGAAAGGTATGAGAATTGTAAAGAAGGTATGGTAACGCTAACTATTTCAGAGACTTGTCAAGAAAATTACATAGTATTCTTGGATGTAAAGTCAGGTTAGACAAAATTCTCTCTGTCCTTTGTATATCTGAAACTTAATTGTATTTTTTTCTTTCTGAAAATTATAAGCCCCTTTTGTTCATTTTACTACAAATCAATCATACAATAAGATGTACTGAGTATCTTCTCTTCAGTTCAATAAATATTCATTATTTTCTATGGAATATACATGTGAAAAATTGGTTGGATAAAGTAATGAAAATATAATGTAATACAGAGGAAGCACAGAAGACAGAAATCAAATCTGGGGACAATAGGTATAAGTGGAGACTGCACATAGATTAATTGATGTCTAGAATGGAGTTTAGAGGTTGAATTCATCACCGATAGAAGGGCAGGAATAGTCAGTCATTCCAGGCCTAGGGAGCATTGGGGAACCCTCAAACAATTAACAACATAAAATATTGTTTATTGCTGCAAATATTTCTGGAGCCTAAAGTTGCAGGGGAAGCAAGGGCAAATGAAGCTAAAAAGGAAGACATGGGCCAAGTTATGCCAGAACAAAGAGAGAGTGTTGAGTTAGAGGCGAACACTAAAAAAGAACTGAGAATGAAATGCAATAGGTAATAGAATTTTGAATATAAATATCTAACATGTAATGAGAGTTAACTATATGTCAGGTCATATTCTAAGTACTATGGTGCATATTAACAAATGTAGAATAAATGGCAACAGGTTAGGTAAATATTTTTATCTTCACTTTATAGGAAAAGAAACAAGCACTGAGAAATTAGGTAATATTTTTCTGATTTTAGAAACTAGTAGCAGAGGTAGAATTGGAAACTGTTTGTTTTAAATGCATTTACATTCATTATGCTATAGCAAAGGGTACCATATACCACATGTACACTATATGGAAGGAAGTAAACCAGAACAGATAGTAATTCTCATATCTGTCGATCCTATCTGTTTTTTATGGTACAGTTTAAATGCCACATTTGCTGCAAAATTTTTCCTAATGCCACCCACCAGAAGTCATCTCCCTTGTAGCAAATTTAGTAACTTTAAAAAAATATATATTATATTGTTTATAAAACTTCTAAATTCGTATCAAAGTAATTTATATGACTGACTTAGCTTCTTTGTATGAGTTTACATTAATACCAAGAACTGTATGTGAAAAGTGTTTTTGAAATAAGAGGTACAAAATGCATAACTGATGAATGAACAATTAGAAGAGACTAAAAGGAAAAAAGACAATTGAAGAATATAGCATACAGTATATTTTTGGAAGCTGGTAAGCAGGTGAATGAGTGATAACTGAGTGACCTGAAGTACTTTCTAAATAAATGGGGAAAGCTGGAAAATAAGCTGGTTTCAGCAAGTAGTTCAAAGATTTAGACACTGATAACACTAGGTATTTGGGTTAAGGAGGAATGGCTACAATAAGCAGGGAAGATGAGGTAGATCTATTAATTAACTCTGATATCTTGATGGATTAATGATGGAATAAGTAAGAGTGAGTATAGTGAGACTGCAGGGACGGGAGAAGATTCGAAACATATTTGAAAAAAAACTGTGAAAGACTCAGGCTTTAACTTCATAAAGAAGGGAGGAAAGTATAGTGACATTATATACAATGTATTAAAATTTTCTAACAGTGATCAGAAAAGATTTTTGTTTGATTATTTAAGTGAGGATCTGAGGCTTAGCTGATATTTTTATTTCCTCTACTTTGACGTAAATTCTCTAATTTTTACTTAAGACTTCGTTTGTTGTTTGACTAATCTAAACAAACATTCTAAGCCATCACAGAGATTGCTAGCTAAACCAAAGGTGCGAGGATGATGAGGAAACACTGTTCTTTAGTAGAAATCTAAATGTTTCACTTTGCTGGAAACCATGTGTTGACATTTCCTAAGCACTTTTTCTGTGTCTGTCCTCTTCAGCTCATCCCAAGTCATCATTCCACACAGAAGATGCTTAGAGTCCTTGCTCTCATTTCTTAGCTCACTGTCCTGTGTTCCCTCACTTTGTCTTCCCTAGTACATTAGTTCCAGCTATCTGGGTGTTCTATAGTACTTATCTTGAATTGTTGCTAAGAACAAATTATGTGAAGTGACACAGACAAAATTTACTTCATGTCATGAAACTCTTAAAGACTATTTTCTGGAATATGGGATTTCCACACACTGATCTGCCTCATTTTATAATTTAATCTTAATGATATAAACTAGGAGTCTTTGAAGAATTCTATTGAGAAGCTCACAATTAGAAGATCCTGTCAAATCTTCATTGTTGGTGGGCAAATAAAGGCTATTCTTTAACTAAGAGTTTTTATTTTTTGCCTCTCACTTAGTTACAATTAAAATTTTTTTCCCTTGGTGTTCATATGATTTTTTTCTGTTCTATTCTTAAAGGTTTTTTCTTGGTTGTTTTACTTAAAAACATAATGATAATGAAATTGAGAGAAAATGAAAACCAGGTAGTATTACATTTGAATAAAATCAAAGTTTTAATTTAAAAACTTATATATCAAAACAAACATACAAAAGAGGATGTAGAATTCACATTTTTGAGAATTTATACTATGTTAGCTACTTTATGACTCTTATTTGGTTAAGTCAGCTTATCCATAAGGTAGTTGCTTTTGTCTCAATTTACAGACAAGAAACCTGAAAGTTGTAATACAAAGTTGTATAGCTTGTTTAAAGCCATGTAAGTAAGAGGCATGGGCTGTGATTTGGACCTGTTTTGTCTGATTTTATTTTATTATTTTATTTTATTTTATTTTATTTTTTACTAAGAACTGATCTACCGTATGATCCGGCAATCCCTCTACTGGGTATTTATCTCAAAGACTGAAAACCAATATCCAAAAAGATATTTGCACACCGATGTTCATAGCAACATTATTCACAGTGGCCAGGACATGGAAGCAACGGAAGTTTCTTAGATAGATGATTGGCTAAAGAAGCCATGGTACATATATACAATGGAATATTACTCAGCCATAAGAAGAGATGAAGTACTGCCATTTGCGACAACATTGATGGACCTTGAGATAATCATGCTAAGCGAAATAAACCAGACAGAAAAAGTTGAAAATCACATGATATCACTTATATGTGGGATATAAACCTAAAAGCAACAAATGAACAAGACAAACAAACAGAGACACATGCACATGGACTGTAGACTAGTAGCACACACATATACACATACATACATATCAGGTAACAGAAAATGGGATGAGATGGAGTCCGGATTATTCAATAAATGAATTACCCACTTCTTAAAAATGTGCTTTTATTTCTAGCTTTTAATTAAATATTTATTTTGCTTTCAGTAATAATACGATTTATTATTAATTCAAGAATTGTGTCCCTCAACCATTATAAATTTTTTTTTTCTGAATACAATAGTGACAAGAAATCTGAATTAAGCATATTTTGAAAATTCAGAATCCACCAAGTGATGGATAATGATTTGTAAATAGAATTACTTTAATTTATAAATATTGATGTTATGGTAGTTATTTTTAACAATGTTATAAGATTGTATAACTTAATGAATAGATTTTTTTGTTACATTACCTAATTCCACATAAAGGGACATGCTAAAAGCCAAAATATAGCAGATATGTCACAGTGCAAGTGGAACTGCCCATCTTACTCTCGTCATATGGGAGGCCCTCATTAAGTGTCCCTTGAACCTAAAGAGAGAAGTTTCAAAAGATTTTCGATGCCAGTAAGAAGAGTTTTATTTTTTAAATTTAGAAATGTAGGCAATGGATATGCAAAATACATTTTAATGAGTGCATTAAAAAATAGTTTCGGTGGATAACAGCATTACAGTTCAGCTGCCGATTGACCCATTCTTTCAGGGAAAGATAATGAACAAGAATTAACTCACAATGGATAGAAAGTTTGGTCTTCTACTTATGGTTGAATGGGCTTTTGTTGCACTGGCAGGGGACCATCCACTGGAAAATCTTTTCCAAAGCAAAGTAGAAGGGGAGTCAGTGACGAGGGTAGTATGTTGCTGTCATGTTCCACATAGTGTTTAAAAGTATCAGAGGGCCATAAGGATGATGTATTGTTCCAAGTTTGTTTCTTGGCTTTAACTAATGCTTTATACCACTGAGAGCCATTTCGATTTTGGTGATATCATTTTCTAAATAAGCTTGCTGTCATTTTATTTTGCCAGCCCCTAGGCCCTCTGAATTTGGCTCATGCTTTTGGGTTTTCATTTTAGCATACAAAATAGTATTTGCCAGCACAAGCTTCCAATAGTTTCTCCTACTCTGGGGCCATTGATACATTCTTTGAGCTT
The DNA here is from genome assembly GCF_902729225.1 of Pteropus medius. Lineage (NCBI taxonomy): Eukaryota > Metazoa > Chordata > Mammalia > Chiroptera > Pteropodidae > Pteropus > Pteropus medius. The sequence continues at coordinate 12,153,544 of NW_024351730.1, forward strand.
ATCTGTAATTACATTTAGACAGTCAACATTTTTATTTATGATCAAAACATCTTGAAGGGAAGCAAGCAAAAATAATGAGAAAGCATTACAAAAATCTCTTTTGTAGTTGATTCTCAATTGATATAAAACAAAACATAGTGGATATAAGAAAACTACACTGGCTGAAACCCTGCATCTCTGAAACACTTATTCTTAAATTGATCAGCTTATTAGTATTAATAATGTGTTATAGAGAATTAGAAGATATCACTAGAAAATATAATTTTTTTATTCCTTATGTATTATATTTTAAAGTGCACACAAATATTAGTCTAGATTTGGAATAACTTGCTGGAAGGATAGGTTTAGGAGAGTGGAATGAAATTCTTTCTGGGTCCTCTTTTGATTATTTTGGAGAACTACTCAAAATAATGGATTTTATCTATTTTTTAATTCACTCTAGAAACAATATAATTCCGTTTTATAGAAATTTTTCAACTTAAGATTAATATGTGAATTTAATCAATCAACTTGCATGCATGTGTGTGTGTGTGTGTGTGCGTGTGTGTGTGATTGCTCATTCATAATGAAATTTAAAATCTGCATGGACTTAGTTTGCTAACCATTGGTCCTAATGTTCTTGAATTGGGAAGTCTCATTGAAGGAGTTAAGTGCCTGCCAATAGGTCCAATTTCAGTCTCATTGCACTCTTGGGTTTTATTCAAAGACCACAGCTGTTACTTTTCTACAATACCATAAGGCTTCTGTTTCCTGGAGCTCACTTGTACTATGGCATCTACATGTTTCCTCTAAAAATTGTATTAGAAGCAATCAGCTGTGCAGGCCATTAAGAGCCAAATATTAAATATTCTAAACTAGAGTCTCATATCTTTTCACCCACAAAGCTTCTTTTTCAGTCCATCAACACTGAAGTTCTTAAATGACTTGATATTGTAACTTTCAGTTTAATCATTTAAGAAACTTAAGCAGTTTAGGAAATTATCACCACTCACTAAGAAACTGCCGTTCAAATTTAATTTAATCAGTCATTAATAATATTGCTAATAAATGCCATTTACTATTAATAAATACTGCTTATTTTCTTTGTGCAATATAGCATGTATTAAATGAAATGTTCTACATGCACTGCTTCTAATTCTTATGTCTGTACTGTGAGATCGGCATTATTATATTCCCTCCCTCATTTCACATATTGGATAATAGAGACTGAGTGAGGCTCAGGAACTTTCTCACTTCATTAATTTCCTGTAAGTACCAGGTACTGTGCAAGACCTTACAGATACACTAAGTGCTTATGGTATCTTACTACAAATTGACATAAAAACATACCATTATTCAAAAGTCTGAAACTTTTGTTTCAATGTTCTTAAAGAATGGCTAAGATGTTTTAACCTTCAACTTCGTTACTTCCAGTTGTCTATGTTGAAAACTGTATCAGTTTTCTTTCAGTTGCAAGTAACAGAAATCCAGCTTAATCTAGTAAAGCGGAAAAGTTGTGTTTTGGAGGCCCTGCCCTGAAACATATTCCGGTGTTTTCTGATCTTATGAAAACTATCTATCCTAGTATGCCTGAAACCCTCTGCCTCTTTATTTGTTTCTCAACCATTTGCCAGGGAAACTCAGACATTCAAACAACTTTTCTGCATCCTATCACCTTTTCCATGTTTTTAAGAGCCTTGCCAGCAATGAGTTAGGAGCATCCCGTGGTGTCCTTGCTGGGCTGTTAATTCCATGTTCTGAGAAAATATCTCCAAATCAATGAACTCTTATCCAGGCTTATGTTCTAGACATATTTATAAAACATCCTAAAAATCCAATACTAGGAATTCTCTCCTGGCTTTTACTGGAAAATATGTAGGTTGTTTAGAAAATTGAGATGTGGTATGCTATTTATTTTGCTCCCTTTCCAGCTAATTAGTACTTAATCAAAATTCTCTTTTAAAAAAAATCACCTGAATATTCTGTAAATTCTGATTTTGTATCAGAATATGCAATGTAAGAGAAACTGGGAAGTTATGCCACAATAAATAAAGGAAGGTGGCTTTTAAGACATCTTCCTTCTTAGATAACTATATTGCTACTGCTTCTTAGTAAATAATTTTTGATACATCTGAATGTTTGCGTATCACTTTATTTTTTCACAAGTTGCATTGCATTGTTAATCATGGATGTTCTAACCAGATCCCAAGTGTTAATGGTATTACTATGAAGAAAGATGTGTATTTTAATTTGTAAAATAGGGATAATGACTTCTTTCCTTTGTTATTTGGGAAAAAAAATATGTTTAACCCATTTTAGTTATCTTGTTTACACAGGAGGCATGTTGACATATTTCCAGTGATAACATGCTTATGCTGAAAGATGGTGTACACTGTATATAATTGGTTTAATTAGTAATTTTTTCACCTATGTCAACTCAGCCATCAGATTGAGCTTTCAAAAATATCGATCAGATCCTGTTTTTCTTGTGCCTAAGATTTCTTACTGTTCACAGTTTCAAATATTTAACTGACTTAAAAACCCTTATACCTCACTAAAAAAAGTCCTACTTTTGACTTTTGTTAAGTAACCTATTTTCATGTCTCTAATCACCCAGACTTGAGAACTTTGAGTTGAAATCTTCAAATTCTCTTCCTTCTTTACAATTTCTCAATCCTATCACAACCCAAGTGCTCTCAGTCTTCTTCCTTCCTTTGTCACTATATTTCACACCCAGTCAAGGGTCATATCTTCTACCTAGAATTTTGCTTTCTATACTTTCTCATTCCTCTCAATCTTCCATACCCAGGCAGATTTTTCCTCTCACTTTATTACTTTGGTTATTTTAAGCATTTGTTCAAAAGTCTTTAAGTTTCTATAGAACTCTTTGAGTGAAAAACTCAAAATCATTTTTTTAAGCATTCTTAAAACTTTATAATGTATCTCCCATTATCCTCACTATTTCCTTACACAAATCATTTGTTCTACAACTGATAATTTTCCGAATTGTTCTTTTTCAGATTTTCTCATGTCATGCACACTTCTAGAAATACCTGCCTTCATCTACATCTCCAGTTACAGTTCTTTACAATTTTTAAAGAAATTCAGATATTGAAAATTTGGATATTTTGCTACACTGAATGGTTTGAGTAATGTCTAATTACAATTTGCAATGGGTGTTTGTTTCAAGGCACATCTAATACCTTGATGACAATTTTTATTTCATATAAACTTTCTTAATTCTGGTTTCCTACTAAGATAACTCCTCTTTTGCAAGCCAACTTCTAATACCATAGTCAGAATTTACATTTAGTTTCCACTTTGGTAGTTTGCCTCATTTATGCCAGTTTTCCTCTTCCTGTATCCATGCTTTTTGCCATGTGACTTTGCAGTTCTTCAGACTTGGAGTCAAGTGTATTTCTTGACTTTGAGATTGGCCACATGACTTGTTTTGGCCACTGGAATGAGGTAGATGTGACAGGGTACCATTTCTGAGACTAATATTAGAGGTCTCATAAGTTTTTGCTTGCTCTTTTGCACATATGCCTTGCTGTGAAAATAACATGCCATAGCTATCAGGCAGCCCACATACATGCTATGAGAAACAGTCACTCAGTTGCTGAAACCGGAGACAGAACTGGCCAGCTAAGAACAGCCTAGATCGCCACTGAGTTTAGGGGTGGTTCATTATGTAGCAATAGCTGTCAGATTCATTCATGCTAACATAGTTTTAGTTTATATCTCTATTATTCCAGTTATCAATATTTGACAGAGATAATTTAACTATATTTGACAGAGATAATTCATTTGAAAATATTAATTATATGCTAAATTACTAACTTTAAATGAATTAATTAAATAAAATGTTTTATGTGTATTTCATTATATATTTCCATATTATTTATTATTGATTTAACTCTAGAATAAACTTTAGTATAGCTTTCAGGCCCCATCTGGGTAGGGGCTATCCCTTAATTATCACTGAATCCCTGCAAACACCCACTATACACAGTATTCTTCACAAAATTAGCATTCCATAGTGCTTATGGAATGTTGCATGAATGAATAAATGAATAGATCTTAAACTTATGGTATTCCAATTGTTATAAATGTATATATATATATAAATTAAATAATTTTTAATGATCAAAATATTTTGATAATCAGTTGGCATAATAGTTTTATAATTTTATTAGTAATTCAAAAATTTAATTAAAAATTTTAGAATTTTACAGGTGATTCAAAATTTGATTAAAATAATTATTCTTTGTAATTTTAAGGATTCTTATTGTAAATTTTGAGGATTCTTAAAGAATGAGATAGTATACTCGTGTTGTGGCAGCATTGTTCACAGTACCTAAAAGGTAAAAGCAATCTAAATATCCACCCTAGAGGTGAATGGATAAGCAAACTGTGGTATATACATACAATGAAATATTATTCAGCCTTTAAAAAAGCAGATAATTTTTACACTTTCTACAATGTGGATGCACCTTGAGGACATTAGCCTAAGTGAAATAAGCCAGTCACATAAAAAATACTGTATGATTATATTTATATGAGGTATCTAGAGTAGTCAAATTTACAGAGACAGAAAGTAGAATGGTAGTTGCCTGGGACTGAAAAAAAGGAGAAATGGGGAGTTGTTTAATGGGTATAGTTTCAGCTTTGTAAGTTGAAGAGCGTAGATAGTGATGATGGTTGCACAACAACATGAATGTACTTAATGCCACTGAACTGTGTATTTAAAATGGTTAGATTGGTAATTTTTATGTTGTGTGTATTATAACAAAAAAAATTGAAAAAAGAGTAGAAGAAAAATTGTATTAGTTATTCTTAATATATAAATCAATAGATATGAAAAGGCTTTTGATTAGATATTTAAATCTTGATTTAAGTTTGATGCCACTGCCAACATTTTTTTTGTCAAAGACTTTATGTGGTAAATGAGTAAAAAGAAGCTTTACATACTAATTTCTTTATACTAAAACTATGTATTGGTGGCTTAGATTGTGGTCTGTGTTTAGCACATGACTAAAGTGTGTTGATAATTATAGAAACAGCTTAGAAGGATGGTCGAATCTGGGCAGAGGTTCCAATCCCAATCCCTACATTCACCAGCTGCGTAAACTAGAGCAAATTGCTTAATCTCAGTTTCATTATCTGTGTGAATTAATATATATGAAGCACCAAGAAAACTGCCTGGCACAAAAACAAATATTACAATATCTAACATAACTACTATTACTGAGAAATTTTAGGATTAAAATCTAAATTCTATCATCTTTCTGAAAAGCCAGGTAATAAGGATGTTTTAGTAAAATATTATCTTATTATTTCAGGATAATGCTAATTCTGAGGGAACAACTGTTGTTTTATAGGAGCTCTTCAGAGAAACTCTTCAGAATCTCTCTTTTTTGACTTATTTCGTTGTCTAGGTGGCTAGTGCTTACCAGTGCTTACCCAGTCAGGCTTTTCAGTGCTTACCCAGTCAGGCTTACGTAGAATGAAGAAACAAGAATTTATAGTTCAGGGTCTCTGGTTTCTATCTTAAATGTTCACAAATCTGGAATAAAAAGAGAATGAATTTATTACCATGATATCAGTATTTTGGCCTCTCTCTCCTTTTAAGTGCACTTCCCAACAGTCATCTCTCCTCCTTAATCATTTAAATAATTGGCAAGCTGTGCAGCCCTTAGCAGAAGGTGGGAGTTTATTTATGACTCCTCTTTGTCTTTAAAGACAAAAGAGAAGAATGGATGAGATCAGATCAAGGAGTGCTTTGTTTTCTAATCTCTCCAGAGAAATTTAAGAGTCTCTCCCTCCATGATCATATTTCTTGTTGTGAAGCACTAATGAGGACACTAATTAGTTGTTCAGTGACATGGACTTCCCTTGGATATTTTCAAGACCTACCTCTTCTGCATTGTGCATATGCTTCTCTTTGTATATTTCCTGTTGCTCTTTCTAAATTCTGTCCATGAGACGGAAGAGAAAAACCAAAGCAATCCTCCCTTTTTTTTTTCTCAGATTCAATATGTGTGTAAAAGCTCATATTGAGTGCATGTCAAAGAAAATTTCCTGCAGTCAGACAAACTCTAAATTGGCAACACATCAAGTAAAAACAGTTTTGCTAACTACAATAAAACTCAAAGATAAGAAGTTCAAATCTTCTCCTGATAGCTATCCTAGCTATAATCCTAATGTTCTCATTAGCATATTGCAATGCTGAGTGCAGAAAGTGATATGACAAAAAAATTTTCTCTAATGATTAGTACCAAATGTATGACTCCTAATAGCCCTGATTTCTTGCTCATCCTAAGTTTGAACTGTATTGTATACATCATTGATTTCATTAAATTCATTCATTTCATTTATTCAAAAATATTTAGAGAGTGCTTCTTCTATATATCATTATATAAATATCAAAATAGATAAAAGTTTATCGAGTTCATCAAACTAAAAGCAAATATGTTAGTATAGTTTATCAAAAATTATTTTGAATATTGGATAAATGAATCCAATCTAGCAATAGGAATCTTGATATGAAAAAATGTATAAAGACCCATGCAAATACAATATTTGAGAAGATCATAGGATTTTAGCTTACTCCATATTAATTTTAAGTCAACAATACTGATGAACAAATAAACAAAATACAAATAAAAGTACAAAAGCAAACATTAGTAAGACTTTAGGATGTAGTCCTAGATTTATAGAAGAATATGCTTTTAAAGGAACATTAACAGATTGGAATGAATCCTTAGAAGAACAAACAAGATAGTGAGGAGTTTGAATAACAATTTTAAATGAGAAGTGGTTCTGGTGGAAAAACTGAAGGCTTAGTACAACAAAATTATTTTTCAATATTTGCATCAGTTTGTTTGTTCTTGCATTAATTTATGATTTTGTTTATTCAGAAATATTCATTGGCACATTTAATAGTCCACAAATTGATTGTGCAATCATAATGCAATAATGAACAAAAGACAAGTCGTCCCTAGTCTATAACCACCATTGGCCAAAATAAAGTTAATGTAAGCAGATTTCAGATTAATATAGAGAAAACTTTCTCTCAAAACAAACTACTCCCAAATGGAATAAATTCCTCAGGGCTGATATTTCTGTTTCTGTTTTTGTTACTAGAAGGATCACATGCACCAGATGGCCATTTGTTTGGAAATTTAAGGACTGAGTGAAATCCTATATTAATCCCTCTCTGTAATATTTTATGAATATATCTTTACTTTAGTTTCTTTATTGGAGGACAATTTAGTCAGGTGCATCTCAAAGGAAATGTTATGATAATAAAATAATCGAACATGAAACATTTATTTTTCATAAGAAAGCTTAGGCTAAAACAACATAAAATCTTGCTTTCAGATTTCCTATTTATTCATGACACTTATATTCTATCATTTCAGAATTCTTGGAGAAATTATACCCATAATTTAGATCTTTCAAATTACAAAGATTGTTATTGTGTTTGTTCATATGGAAGGGGGAAACGAAGATGGGATAGAAAGTTCCTATTCTACAAGTAGAGTTTATAAAAAGGAGTTATTTGGGTGCAAGTTATAAAATCCAGCTCAAATTTGTTTAAGATATAGGCGATATTTTTATACATAACTATGTGGAAGCTTAATGATGAAAAAAATAGTTATAGGAACAAACATTTGCACTCTTTCAACCATGTCATAAAGTATTTTCCTTTTTCTCTCTGCATCTATCAGCTCTCCTTTCTACCATGGTGACTTTATTCTCAGGCAATCTCTCTATAGGTGACAATGGTGAGATCCTGTAGTGATCCAGGCTTATAAAAGAGACTCATGGTGTTTTATTAAAGGAATCTTCCTTCCACAGAATATCCTGTTGATTTACCCAACATACTTCTGATTGACTCTCCTTGGTCCATACATATACTTGTTTGCCCAATCTTATGATGAAAATTGTGGTAAAGGTGGGAGTATAATTAATAATCTCATGCTGTGGGGAAGGACTAATTCCCTCAATTGGTTAATTGCTTGATAGACAAAATTATGTCCATTAGAAATATTATCCTGCTGACTTTATTAATTTTGATGTTTGTATTATACAACTGGATAAAGATAATATCAACGATAAATTTTCATCATGAGTGGAGAAGTTTTACACATTAGTGTGAGCCTCAGATTCTGCTCTAAGATTTAAAAGAAGGTAAGGATCCAAAGGCATTCCAAAATTACTAAGCCAAAGAGATAAGTGTAGTCAAATCACAAAATTTTATCTTACAACTTTCTGTAAGTATCTTTTCCCACCCTAACAGATTTCCATCTATATGAATTATACCTTATGTCACTTGCAGCTACGTGCTTAATCTGCTCAGGTATTGAATGATAATACTTCACATTTATTAAGCTTTTTTTCATGTGGAGATGGTATCTAATCTTCATAGCATCTTCCTGAATATGACAGGCATTATCCTCATTCTCTAGATGAAGAACTGGAAAGCTTTCAAATGGCTCCAAATCACTAGCTAGTTGAGAGCTAAGTACAATATTTCTACCTAGCACATCAGTGTTCTACCTGCCAAACCCAGAAGGCAAAATGTTATGAAAATTTCTTCTTTGATCTATTTCAATTCAATTCAGCTCAATTTGATTTGCTAAGCTGTATTAAGAACGTATGATATGCTCGAAGTCATCCAAAATACTGTAGACAATACAGAATATGCATAAGGCAAAATCCCTTAACCTTATTGTTTCATAATTTAACTTCAAGTACAACACATAAACTTAAGCAATAGTTGCATAACAATTTGAGTTAATGTATACTCTAATTCTTAACTGCAAAAAGTTAATAAAGTGATAAAGTTAATAAGTGCAGATATATTTAAGATATAACAAAGTTTTGCATTTTGATTCTCTTACATACTGGAAGTCCTCTATGACACAATTTTAAAATTTATTTTTGTAATTTATCCACTCCAAATTAATTTTTGTATACCTATAGTAAACCAGCCAAGGTCTTAAGCACTGCATGCACAGTGGTGACTAAAGAAATAGCATACTAATTCTCATGGAGGAGAGATATTAAATGAACATGTTTACTGATCTGCAATATCAGTTGTTATATTTGCTCTGAAGGGAAAGTCCAACTTTCCAGAGAAAGTATAACAAGGAAATCGACTTGAGTTTGGAGAAGGGAATTAGGAAGTTTAATGCTGACCATTTAACCTGAAACCTGAAGAATGAGTAGAGGTTTGTCAAATAAGGATTGAGGTGAAGTGAATCTCTGGAAGAAGAAAAAACTTGAAGGCACATCATCTCAGAGAAGTGCTTAGAACAAAATAAAACAAAACACATATTTAGATATACAACAGCGTGGCTTCTCTTAAATTGTTCTTTAGATTTCTAGGACAAATGGGAATTTGGTACTACATTTGTTCTGAAAATTACTGCATTTCCAGGAACTAATGAATATAAGAGAAAGCTTGAAGGGAGAAAACAGATGACTTTAGCAATACTTTTCGGTCAGGTTTTGATGATAGCTCTTGAAATCCAATAAAAGGAAGTAAGGTTATTCATAAAGGTGTGCCCTAGCAAAGGATTTTGAAATTACTTATGAGTATTTTAGACTCAATTAGCTGAATAGTAGAAATGCATTATAGAGTGTTTAAATATCTCTTTATTTAATGATATGTTATCACATTAACAACCTCAATAAACTTAAGAATAAATCTTATAATTTTGTGTTTTCCCATCAGTACTTAGAACATTGCCCTGCACAGAAACAATGATTTCTAGTTTTACTAAACTAGATGAAGATAATTATAATATTTGGAATAGTTACATACTTTCAAAAACTGGTTTCAATGGTTTTTTATTAATTGCTCCTTTGTCTTCATAGCATCTTGTGCATTACAGCACTCTTCTCTCTGCAGCAGATTAAGTTCAACTGTCTGTCATTGCTCCTATATTGTGAGACCAGGTAGGGGCTATGGTTGATTCATTTGTATACATAATATCTAAAAAACACATGACATGACATTAATGCTTTATATTTATTGAGTGGAAGAGTAAGCAATTAAGTGAAGTAAAAAAACGAATGAAGAAATGAAGTGATACAGTTAACTTTAATTATAATTTTATTAACGTTGATGCAGATGAAGAGGAAAAAAGGGAGAACACTATAACACATATTAGTCACTCAAGAAATATGTGCTGAATGGATAAAGTTGTATTGAAAAGAAAATTGACATGGTTTCTTTATGTACTAGATATGTCAAAAATGGTGATGAGATTAAATATATAGAAGGTTGATATTTTCAATGGTTTTTGAACTTTTAGGTGCATAAGATCACTTGAGGCTTTGCTTATTTTTTAAATGCACATATTCTGAGACCAACCCATAAAGGTTCAATTTAACAAATTTAACAAGTATGCCAGCACTTCTAGTGTAGGTGGCCCAAGACCACACTTAGAGAAATTCTGCATTAGATATAAATTGTATCATCATTCACTGTATTTGCAAAATTTTAAAAAAAAAGATAATTTTGTTCCCTTTGAGTTGTTAAAGGAGCATTTTAAACAACTCAAATCTTTTGCTCTTTTATACCAACAATCTGTTGAAAGAAACAAACAACATATGATTCTAATTTCTACATTTGATTTTTGACAGAAAGAAAGCAGCATGAATTTATATGCTGGCTCTAAGGATATATCTAACATGGCCGATTTGTAAGAGAGTTTCTAGGAGTGCCGCTATTCTCCTTTGAAATGAAATAAGGGGTAGAGCAATATGAAAAAGGAGATCTGTTTGACAATCATTCTCATATCTTCTGGGAAGAGCTATTTCTCCCACTCCAACGGTGTGGTTTTAGTGAAACTAATAGTCTCTGATGACGCTGGGATCCTGGCAGTAGTTAATTTCAATTGAAATGGGTGCCTAAACCAGCTAGGATCTTCAGAGGCATGTCTAGGGGGTCCGGACCTATAAAAAAAGAATCGTGTTTCTATCCTGTGACTAGTAGTGAGATGGATGTGCTGCAGCAGACGTTTTCTGCTTTACAAACCAACTTTGCCAAGGAAACCAAGAGAGTTGCATGGGTGTGGGAGAGTAAGGACAGAAGGAAAGAGATGGAGGGTGACCAAGAGACAGAGAGTTTGGTAACAGTCCAGTCTCTTGTTTTTGGTGTCTTAGAGACCATTTGACTTTATTGTGACTACATATATACTCTAAAATAACTTCCAATTTGCCTAAAATAACGCCTAAAAAGTAGGCGTTATTTTTCAATGGTTTTAGGTTTACAGCAAAATTGAGTAGAAGGTATAGAGAGTTCTCATATACCGCCCCTCCCCACCCCCTGCACACCAGGCACAGTCTCCATCATTGTTAGCATCCCGACCAGTGCAGCACATGTGCTGTGGCTGATGAATCTGCATCGCTACATTATCTCATCAAGTTCATTAGTGTTCGCTCTTGATGTTGTACATTCTATGAATATGGAAAAATGTATAAGGACATGTATCTACCATGATAGTATCACACAGAATAGTTTCAGTGTCCTGAAACCCTCTGTGCTCTGTCTATTTATCCTTCCCTCTCCCTCTAAGTTGAATTTCTGACATTGTAACCGAGGATTTCTAACAAATTGCATATGGGGTTATTCATCAGTGACTTCGTTACATCGGACCTGTTTTATTAATTGTGGAGAGTTATTTTTTTGGAGGAACTACTTCATATATTGTGAAACTAATTTGAAGTTTGATATAACTATGCATTATATTAAAAGAAAAACTCCTTAAATAAAATGAAAAATGCTTCCTGCCCACACTCTTATTTCAAAGGTAAACATTAAGGAAACATAGCATTTATTGAGAGGCCTTGGATGTGGGGAACAACATATCATTTATAATCTCAATTTCTTGAATATGTTTCTATTATACTTCACTGGTCAAAACTTACGCTTTTAATTCCAATCACTCTTCACCAAGGTCTATTCAAAGTTTCTCCTTATGTTGCAGAGATATTTTGCTAAAAGTTATTTAGATTAAGTATATTTTATAAAATTATTCATGTTTTCCTGTCTCAGTAATAAATGGTCCAAAATACTTTTTTTTAACAGTCATAAATAATCTGTTCACTAAATGCCCAAACTTTTGCTAAATTCAATTCTTCAAATCTCATCGTCTTGAGTTTAAACTCACCCGTGCAATTATTCGAAGTTCATACATCATCTTTGATGATGTTCTGGCTTCCCTGCAGCTTTGTGAGTGATGATTACCAACTTCTCATTGTCTTCTTGCTTTTATGATTAAGATATTTCCTTCATATTTGAGGTTACAGTTTTCTCATAAATTCTTTTTAATTATTTCTTAATTTTTTTGTTAACTTTTTTTTTTTTTTTAACAGCAGCAAATGAATAGCTTTATTGGAAGGGAGAGTAAAGTAACAGTACACTTCCAGATGTGGAAGTGGGCCAGCGCAAGAGAAAGGTGGCTCAAGGGCCTTTTTTTGTTAACTTTTAATCTTAAACCTATACCATAATTTGATTTTTTGCTTCTATGACCTAAGGCAACGTACACACTATTTTCAGTGTTGTAGAGAGGAAGACTATGTCAGAAAACATTATATTATGTTAATCTACAAGAAGGAGGAAATTAGATTATTCCTGATCTTTTAGGAAAAAAAAATTCCATTTTTTTGAGACTTCATAAAACAAACATACAGTATGAAATAACTGAATGAGAAGGATGATTCTAATAGAAAAGTTTCTCAAAGAATGGAGAACTCGGTCTTGCATCTGTTCTCTTAGAATTCAGCCACTGGTGGAGATTGTGTGACAGAGAAAGATGAGCAGCAACTTCAAATGACAGATAGATAAGGCTACAAGATCCATCAATAGTTTTTACTGTATTGGTTTGGAGTAGATTATTGTTTGCAGAAAGTGGACAAGTGCTCTTCAAATCCTCATAAAATGATTATGTGAGATCTATCCAAGACAATTTCCTATTACTTATAATGTAAAGATTTCTCTTAAGTTAAAAGAAAGATTTTCTCATGTAAAGTTTATTACATAAGGACATGTTTTCTCTTTAGAATAAGAAAAATTATTAAAATAAAGATTTTTATTATTACTATTTAGATGCTATGCATGTCTGTTTCTTACTTATTTTGGTCACCAGATATTCTTCTGTTTAAATTCAGAACAGTAGAATTCTGACAAGCTTCCCCTACAAATGTTCAAGATTCTGAGAAGAATAATACTGCAATGGTCTGTTGAGTTTTAACTGACATTTATTAAGAATTCTCTGAGTGAGGACTTGTAACATAATATTGTTTATAAACTTTATAATAGTAATTTATAATATCCTCATTTTTGTTATGAAGATTTCTACACTTTGGGAGGTTACTTAAATTGTCCTAGTTTTTGAAAATGAAGAAAGTCCCTTGGAAAATTAACTTCCGTGCTAGCCTGTATGCTCCTCGAAGGAAGTTGTTTATACGCCAAGGTCCTTGTATTTAGTGGCTTCTCATTTGTTGAATGAATAAAGAAAGAAGCACATTTAAAATCCACAGTTAAGTTCCCTTGACTTGCTTTCTATTTTCTTTAGATTACAGGTCAACTACTATAAGAGATTTTCCAAAAGTGTATAAACCAGATGACAGTTGGAGTGGCATTTCTTTACAAGTATATTTATTTTGAATGAATTTATGTATGCAGAACATTTAGAGATGGAACTGCCTCAGTGTATAGATACTTTTTAAAAATTTTACTATTATTATTATTTTGAAGTATGTATTTATTATTCAAATTTATATCAATGCTAGTAATACCCGCTTGGTAAAGAGGAGAAAGCAAAAAAAAAAAAAAAAAAAATTAAAGCATTTAAATCATTTGTTTGACTCTTAAAGCTACTTTACTCTTGTGTGAGCACCTTTTCTAATTCATCTCTTAGATTATGAATTTATTCATGCCTATTTGATTAAAAAAGCGTCACCTTCTGTTTCCGAACATGATGAATGGCTCTTGTTCATTCGAAAGGTGACAATACAATACTAGTTTGATTTTTTTGTAGGTCTGTAATGATCTTTGCTAATGCCCTGAAGCAATAGATTCAGATGAAAAATTAAAATGTTTACTATTCTTTCTTTGTATTATGTAAGAAGAGTACCTCGGAGAACATTGTTTTCATCACTGAGAATGATTTATCCTTTGTGCTGCATTTTGCTGTGAAATTCAGAGGACAGATACATTTCTGACTTTATATACAATTTCATCTCTTCTTGAAGCAGCAAGAAGTAAAATAACCTCTCAGGAAACATTGAAAGTAGACATTTATTATGTGAAACAGTTTGAACTATTCGACATCTACAACTAATTCTGTCATGCTTTGCTAAAATAGTGCAGCATTTAAATTTTGAAGGAGCAATATACTGATAATGAAACCATTTCCAGGCAAAGAACTTAGAACAGGTATTTAGTTTAGATAGTTTCATTATGAATGTAGAAACATCCTAAAAACATTGCAAGGTAATACAATACAAATAACTGCATCTGGAAGGTAAAGTATTTATACCTGTTTTAATTAGAACTTGATATGCAAAAGACCTTTTCAAATGAAGTTTCTTTTATATAAAAAAAGATTTTTTTTTGTTGTGTTATAATACACACATTCATTCAACTGTCCATATCATACACTTAACTCAGAGTTATAAAATAACTTCTGTGTGCAGTTCCTTAATACTAGAAAATTCTGGGGTAGTAAATAAGGAAGGTTAAATGTGTTAGTACATTATTGCCCACAGATTAATAAGGATTTCCAACAAAAATTAAAATGTTAATCTTGACAACAGTTGAATGTTTAACTGATGACAACAAAAAAGTTTTTGATTCAAAACTCTTCTTTTTTCTTTTTCTTTTTTTCTTTTTTGTGTGTGTAGTTTCTAATTGTGGTGTAGAAGTGTCCAATGTAAGGTGTGGTGCTTGTTAGTTTGTAAGAAAGGAAGGATAAGAAGAAACACCTCAGATTTAAAATGAATCAACATTCTGATTTTGTGATGAAAGCCCTTTAATTGTACTGTAACCAAATCATGAAAAACGTTAATTTAAAACTCGATTCTTATATGTTCACATCTTCTAAGATTTTATTTTACTTTTCCTGTTGCCCGCTTTTGATAACTAAATTAAAAACAAAATGATATTTTAGTGTAGTTTACTAATTTTGTATCTTTGCTTTTTAGTCTTTAGGACAGATCATGCCTTAATCTTGCTACAATGGTTTGGGAGGGTGGGTGTCAGGGAATCTGTAATATTTTTAAGCTTTAGTTTCCTCATCTAATTGTAGAGATAATCATAGTACCTATCTCATATTATGAAAATTAAATGAGATAATACATGTAAACTCTTAACACAAGTATTCAATGCATATTATTTACTTAAATTTTTTTTTTTTTATTTTTAAATGATACAGGCAAGCTCATACTAAATTTTAGAAAAAGATAATTTTTTCTGGAGTCAAATTGGCTCTATCAGATCTATTCATGACCAAACTGCTTTGGAGTCTGTCTTTAAGAGAATTCATTTTTTTTCTGTGAACAAGGTAAGACTAGGCAGTTGTAGGTAAAGCCAAGAAGAAAGGACATTTTTACTCAGAAACTTGGGACCTCAGGAAATATTTTCTCAGGGATCTGCTGTATTTTTTCCCCAGGAATGAAACATGGAGTTGTGAATAACCACACTTTTCACCAGAACTATTCACCTTTCAGTTAAGTAAGATTTTACCTCTCATTTGCATGTCCATTTGTGATAGGTTGCCTAGGAAAGTTGGGAGTAGAGGAGATTCAAAGCCAACACAGTTTAATTCTATTTCATGTCTCCTGAGCATTCTTAAGTCACAAGTGGGGGAAATTTGAAATCAATGTCTAACATTACTGAATCAGCTACTTCCTATAAATGTGTTGCAGAGACATGAAAAAAGGAAATGTTTCTGTGTATCAAAAATATAATGTAATGTAATTTTCTATTTCTATTTTCTACTTTAATATCGGGTAATCTTTAAAATTCTGCTCATAGAATATCAGCAAAATTTTTAAAACAGCATTGCATCTGTAACTCAAAGATTTTGTAAATATTAGGAGTCTACCAAGTTACTCATAGTAAAAGTGGGGAGAGGCATTTGGTGTTTCTGAAATGTTACTCCCTGAATGCTGGTTTAGGGTGTTCTCTTCAGACAAGCCCTTGAGTCCTTTAATATTTGAACTCTAAACCTATGGAAATGGTGAGATTACACGAGCGCTTGTCTTTACAAAGTCTGCATAGAGGAATTATTCACTTCTATAAATAGCTGTTCATTATTAGCATATCGGATGAGGAGGATTTACACACATATAAATTGGTTGCTAACAGAGCCTGTGTCCTCGTGGCTCAGGGACTATGAAAAATAATTGATTTTATTATAGACATCGAAGACCAAGTATAGCAGAACCTTCACTTAGGTGTGTGCTGGATTGCAAACATCACACACTTAAGACAGTAAGGGATATCTAAAGTTGTGGAGTTCTTTCAGTATGACTTATCATAATTCTATGAAGATGGGTATTTGAATACAAGAGTGCTCACTGATAGATTAATTTAACGTTAATTTAATGTTAAACCGGTACGTGCATTGAGAAGATAAGACAGTATTCATGCCAAAATGTGCCAATGGCAGTTATGTCTGCTTATGTCTGTGTCCTCATCATGCTATAAAGTGCTGTTTCTAGTATGATAGGATGGTGTTGCCCATTGTGGTAGGTCTGAAGACTTGATTTGTATCCAGTTTGCCAGCACAAAAGCTATGCTTGCAGCAATTAAGTTCTGTTGGTCTGGGCACATGTGACATGCCAATTAGAGATAAGTCCTTTATGGTTACTTAAATAGGTAACTGTCAGTTTACTGTGCTTTAGAATTAGGGAGAAAAATCCAGAACAATTTAATTCTAATAAAATTTTTATTAATTCATGCTTTTATAAATATCTATCTATCCATCTATATATTTTTTCTTTGATTAATTAATACATGTGTATGGGGCATAGACATATATATAAAAGATACGCAGAGATAAAAAAATAATCATTAATTTGTTTGGTGGCTTGAAAAATCGAACCCAAGCTGCAACACCATAGTGCAGGGAAAATATAATTTCTTCATTTGGGATTTAAACAATATTTTCTTCCTTTTCTAAGTCACTTTTACTCATTCACATTAACAGTAAAAGCAAAATCAAAATTGCCTATCCTATTTAAACCTCAGCCCAATCTAATCATTTAATCAGTGTTCTCAGATACTCTTAGCCTCTTAACAAGTTGTATAGTTATTCTGTCTTTTAGAAGGTCTTGTTTGGGTTGAGTGATCTTAGCATGCATGGAAAAGTTGAGTCACGGGGTAAAGTGACGCCTCCCTCCTCTGAATTCCAGGAGATTTTTTGTCCACTTTAGGTCTGAGCAGTCTGCTGGCCACTGAAGCTGAAGCTTACTCCTGGTCAGATCTTTTGGCTTGATGAATATCCTAAGGCATTGTCTGTCTCAGCAGGTTTCATTCTGTCTCCAACTGGGGCTAGATACTCCTTGAATGTGTCTGGCAGTGAATTTCATTCAGTCCTGATTTGGGTGATCTGCTCTGTACCTCTCAATACACAGCCATCTGCTCCTCTGGTAAGTCCTCCATCTGGTTTCCCTCATATTTCCAGGTCCCATCTAGTCATATAGACAAAATGGTGACCCAGGAAGGTAAACATTCAGAATGTCAATCTGGATGTAATTACCAGACGACAATAACTAAATTGATAGATCTGTACCCCATCTGGGTGAGGAGGCAGTCTGAAATGTAATCTCTCTAAAGATATATGGAAATGAAAGTAGGTGGAGATGAAGTGAAGATAGCAAAAGAACACATCATCTTTGCTTTTGATGTTATCACACTTATTCAATACAACTCACTATCACTTAACCAAAGTCTTGAAATGGGAACATTGAAATACATATGAATAACCATTTAATTCCTTTTTCTTTCTCTTTTTTGTCTCCCTCTAAAATCTAAGCTTGAAATACATAGGTCAAAGAGGCTTGGGAGCTTTCTTTAGAGAAGACTCTATGAGCATTGATCTTCTAGGCTTGCTTGTTTAAATGCTAATGAAGAAAAAAAGACATGTGGAAATTTTTCTTCCAAGGCAGTAAGCTTCCATGCATAGCACTGTAATTGGCACTGGAGAAACAATACTGAGTAAGAGTGCCTCATCCTGTGGACTATGCTAGTCCTTATACTTTAGATTGCTCATTGGAGTTCTACTAAAAAATTTAGTAAAAAGCTGGAGTTTCTCCCCTCACATCTTAATCTTAATTGCCAGGAGTATTGTACAGCAAATGGGAAGTCACAATCATAATTGGAGGACTAATTTTTTTATCTTAAATCTTAGTAATTCTTATGAAAATTGACAATGACATACTATTCTATACAGTTTCTATTTGCCCTTTACCTTGTTTATGGATCATAGAGAAAAACAGTTTTTGCAGATGCAATGACTTATGAAATCAACTACCCAGAGTTGGGCCATACCTCACAGGTTAAGGGCACAGTTCTTCACA
This sequence comes from Pteropus medius, assembly GCF_902729225.1. Classification (NCBI taxonomy): domain Eukaryota; kingdom Metazoa; phylum Chordata; class Mammalia; order Chiroptera; family Pteropodidae; genus Pteropus; species Pteropus medius. The sequence goes on from NW_024351730.1 coordinate 12,172,129, forward strand.
AGACTGGCCTCATTATAAATATTGGCCACAAATTCATAGGTCCACAAGTTAGCCTAACTTCTGACTAACTGGCTACAAATCTGTGGGTTCCTAAAACTTGTAAATTTTGATAATTTGCTAGAATGACACACAGAAATCAGGAGAATGCTATGATAAAAGTTTTATTACAGTGAAGGATACAAATCAGAACCAATCAAAAGAAGGAATGCATTGGGTGAAGATTAGAATGGATTCAAACACAAACCTTCCAGTTGTCTTCTCCTTGTGACTTCCTGGACAACATTAACTTCTTCTGGCTACAATATTCAAAGTATCGTGAACTAGAGAACCTCATCCAAGCCTTTGGAGACTGTTTTTATTGGGGTTTGATCACGTGATATTCATCTGGTTAACCTTTAATTATCAGCCCCTCTTGTAAATTTGGTCTCCAATTCCTCTGAGAACATAACTGATATGGCCTGCTCCAAAGCCCCAATCATAAGTCACATTGTAAGGCTACCCATTGACCAAAGCCCTAATAGAAACATTCTTGACAAGCAGAATATTCAAGGGGCCCAGAGATCACCATCAGTAGCCTAAGGCAAATGTCAGACCTCCCTTTGGATAAAGTTATATCTTTCATACACATCAGCATCCTTTTATAAAAAAAAAAATAAATAAATCCAGGGACTTCTATGCATGTCTGTACTTGAAACCAAACCTATACTTGTAAATACACCTAAACTTGCACACGAGTCTGCACTTTTCCTAAGGAGTCTCAAGTAAGTTTCTGGTTAACCTTTTATCTGCTTCTTTTACTTTTACTTCTTTGTGATAAAAATATTACCCACACTATTTGAAAAAGCCCATTTTATTAACCTAAAACAAATTTGTAAGCTCTTTTTCAATTTCAATTTTTGTCTAGTATAACAATTATGAGCTACTTGAAGACAGGATTATATGACTTTTTCATTTCTAATTCTTAAGGGCCACAAGAGTATATGTTTCATATTTTTACTACTAAATATTTATTTGAGTGAGTGCAAGTGAATGTAGTCGATTAGCAGAGCCTATAAGAAGCATTGGATTATAACAATATTACTCAAAGAAACTTTATGATTCAAATTAACCAAATTATTATGGTGACCACAAATCACAACAAAATGGGAGTCCAATTGGTGATAAAGAGTGCCAAATGGACAAAAGCCCTCTTATCATCAAAAAAGCCATCACTCCTATCCCAAATATGACAACATTTTGTATTACTTAATTGTGTAATATGTCAATGTAAGAACATCCAAAACTGTAGAGAATTTTTATAAAAATTTTTGAGCCAAATAGAAGATATGCCCAGAAGCAAGATTTCAACATACTGAGAAAAATACTTCTCAGGATAACATTTTGCAGCTTCTTTTATTTATTCGTAATTAAGGAGGAAAAGTAAGGAAGATTACATGAAGGTAGGAGAAAGAAGGCAAGAATTGGATTACAGGATAATTAACAAAATTATGTGCTCTCTTGATGATGAGTTCACTTCTGAAGGGTCTGAAAAGAGGCATTTCAAAGGTATGTTAACCTAAATGCACAGAAACAATGGATAGGGCTTGCTTAAGGCAGAAGCAAACCTTTTACTAAAGAAGTTATATGCCTAGAGTGTGACTATTAACCAGGACCTGCCCAATTAAAAATTTATGATCAGATCACCCTGTGAGGATACTTTTCACAAGACCTCTTTTTTTGTCCACAAAAATGTTCACTTTCAATAAAGATAGGATCACTTCCAGTATGTTCTTTATCATTTTTTAAATCTAATATATTTTTCTTACAGTGGGAGTTTTAGCTTTAGTCTATGCTGTTGCCAACACATTCGGACAAATTTTGCCAGGATATTTGAAAGAAAGGTTTACACACATCCATGTGGAGGTCATTTGGGAAAACTTTGTCCCCAAGCTACCCCTATGGAGAGAACTGCTGCAACTGGAACCTGAAAGACCTTATTTCCAGGGAATCTTAAGTTGCTCATGGCCTAAGAAATCCTGTGCTGGGTAATGATGCAAGGTAGAGCAAATCTTTCTTGATGTTGTTTGTTTTATGAGGATGCAGCATGACTGCTCTGCATCAGGGGCTGCAGGATTACTTGAGGACATTGAGGGTCCACTGCAACATCAGCAGAAGGTAGAGATGCTTTAAGGGAAGACATCATAGTCTCCAGGAGATGGTTCAGGGGTGGATACTCAAGATAGCATGAAGGTACCTTTGCCCTGCTTCAGGGCAACAGAGGGCATAGGAACAAGATAGAAATATCATGACTGATGCTTTTGTGATAGAGTGGGCTTATGGTCAGCAATCGTGAGGCATAGCTTAGGGAGTCTTAGTAACTCTTTCTGATGAAAAGCTGAGATCTTACATTATCCGGTATGGAAAACAGCAAGGGAAAAGGCAGAATCTATTAGATGCTCCTATTTTACATATATTGTTGATACAATCTGGGTATATTTTTTCTAGTCTGTAAAAATGATATAGGTACAGTCTGTTCTTTCTAAAATTATACTACATTTATGATATTTTTCATGCAAGATTGCTTACCAAAATATTATCAGTGATGCTATGTAGCTCACTGCCACCACTAGTCTGCATGCTACTGGGTCCCCTCTATTCTCCTCCACATCCACTGCTTAGGAAATCTCACCCACCCAATTTTCTTGATTATTAAATTTCCCTTTGGAAAGGGCAGTGTTTCCTGAAGTCAGGGTTTGTGGAGGGAGGTAAAAGCAAGATGAAAAGAGAACAAAGGAGGAGGCATTCTAGAAAGCTTTTTGAAACTTGTGTTTTTTCTTTGCCCCTCACAGTGACAACTCAGAATGGGTTTCAAGTACAAGAGCTGCAGGAAGGAGCTGTGAGTTCAAATTTCAAGCTTAAGCTAGAAAAATAGCAGGAAAGCTTTTGTCAGAAGTCAGAAGGTGGCAGAGAAAATAGAACCATGTTGTCCTAGCATCTATTGAAACAGAGGAAGCCTTGCAATGGGATAATGATGAGGTCACCATAGATAAGGATAAAGGTCCTGTGAACTCTAAAGATGAAGCTATGTAGAGCAGTCAGAGTTCTCCAGAGAAATAAAGTCAATAAGATATATGTAGATATATATAAAAGGAGATTTATTATGGGAATTGGATTATGAGATTAAGGAGGATGTGAGGTCCCACAACCTTCTCTCTGCAATCTGGAGACTCAGGAAAGCTGGTGATATAATTCAGTCCGAGTTCAAGATCTGAGAACCAGGAGGTCTGATGTCCCAGAGAAAGAGAAAATGGATGTCCCAGCTCAAGGAGAAAGGAAGGGAGGGGTGCGGGGAGAGAGAGAGAGAGAGAGAGAGAATAAATTTGTCTTTCTGTTTTTTATCGTTCCATTCGGTCCTTCGGGGGATTAGATGATGAGGACCTTCTTTACTCAGTCTACTAAATCAAATGCTAACCTTTCAGAAACACTCTCACAGACACACTCAGAAATAATGTTTTACCAGCTATCTGGGCATCCCTTAGCCCAGTCAAGTTGACATATAAAATTAATCATCACAGCTCCTTATACTTTAGTTCCTAAATCCTATCCTTGCTTCATCCTATTTACCTCAATCCCAATTTTGCAACTCAAGGATTCTGAATTGGTGAATTTTGTATTAGTCATTCAAGGTAAATTCAGCAAACATCTTTTGACACTGTATTTTGACTATTTGTTCACATTACATTTTTATAATTGAGGTACATTATGATTTAAACGTTGTATGAATTAATTTGTGGACATAGCTAGCATGTATAACACTATTTCCATGGAGACATACATTGCAAATTCCAATCAAATATCATGTAATTATGTAGGTAGAATAATGACCTCTCAAATATGTCCACAGTTTCATTGCTGGAATCTGTGAATATATTATCTTACTTGGCAAAAATAACTTTGCAAATGTGATTAAGGTTAAGGAGACTGAGATGGGACGGTTATCCCATATTATCTTCCTGGGCCAATCTAATCATGAATTCTTAAAAGCAAAAACTTTCCCCAGCTACTTCAGAGGCTGTGGTCAGAGAGAGATGTGATAATGGAAGAGTGCCAAAAAAAAAAAAAGCAGTATTCCTGCTTTGAAGGTGAAGGAGGAGACCTACAAGCCAAGAAATGTGGGTGGCATCTAAAAAAGACAAAGAAACATAATTTTTCCCAGAGCCTCTGGAAGGGAACACAGCTCAGCCAATACCTTGAATTTAGCCTACAAATACCCATTTTATATTTTGACCTCAAAAACTATTAAGACAATACATTTTTATTATGGTAACACTAAATTTGTTGCAATTTGCTACAAAAGCAATAAAAACCTAATACAACATCCATCTTATAGAAAGTATTCCTTTAGTACGTTGGAGACTGCTTGCATTTAATTGCTTTTTTGAGGTTTAAAAATACAGTATTTACAAAGATGCTGCCCCTGACCTATGTGCAAATATACATCTGCAAGTACATATGAAAGCACACACATTCTGCTATTTTGTGAATCTGTTTAGGCACATTGCTAAGGGTTTAATGTATGTTCTCTTATTTAGTCTTCAACACTGTTTCAGGTAGGAACTAGCACAGCCCTTCAAAAGGCGGCGATTTCCTTAGGAATCTGTAACTACTGAGTGGAGGAGATGGAACTAGTCAGGACTGCTTGACTTCAAAATATGCTAGATCTACTTCACCAACACACAATGCATTCAAAACTAAAATGGTCAGGCAAAATGTTATTTGTGTTTTATTTAAATTTAAGATGTAAAACTAAAATAGCGAAAATCAGGAAAAGTCACATCTAGTGATAAAGTTAAATGATACAAACAATAATAGACTCATAGCATATGGATTCCCTTATCCAAAAAGATTCTATTATAATCTTAAAATGACTTTTATTATAGAATACTTGAATTTTCTCTTTTTACAGAAGGGCCCTGTCAAAGCATTATTTAAAATCATTTTGATATGTGTAATCTTAGATATGAGCAACATTGTAAAATTATGGACATGCTTATAAAGGGCAATGTCTTATATGCAGGTGAACACAATTTTGTAATTTTTGTCATATGTCCCTCTCCCAGAACTGTCAGTTCTATGTCTGATCTCAATTCATCCTCACAATGCACACTGACAGACTTTGCATTGGTGTTTGTGTCGCACTTTGGAATTCTGTGCTCACTTCTGAGACAAAGTCCTAACAGATAGGAAGCTTGGCTAGTGATTTATGTACATTGGGTGACCAAGAAAGAGGGAGCACTAAAATGAAAATAATAATAAAATAAAAACAGAGTAATTATGGTGGGAATGATGTGGTATATTTTTTTTTCTTGATTACCATCCCAGTCAGCAGAGGGGTCACGAAAAGGACTGTAAAGGCAAAGAATTGAGATGTTTAACTCTGAAAGGCTGAAAAATGAGGCCCTTGTTAGTACTCATAAAAGCACTCTGCTTATGAACTCACATGAGAAAGAAAAATTGAGTCATTATCATTCTATAAATTAGTCATTTTAGGAACTACCTAGCTCCCTGATTAAACTCCTCATAATAGAATATTTCACTACTACCTACTAAATCTTTATTTTAAAGAAAAACAATGTCCAACTTGAGATTTCTATTGTCAAGAAAAGAACATTCCATCAATTCAACAGATCCCAGCATTGTTGCAACTGAATCTGAAGAGAATGTAGTTTAACACAACGGAATACATATGATGTCTTTATTTTTTTTTTTTTTTAAGGCTTGTTAAGGTAGACCCGGCGGTGCCTGTGGAGTGCCAGGATGCTTAACAACACAGGACTGAAATAGTGTTTCCTGTCCCATGAGCTAACCTTTCAGTGCACACTGATATGATTGGGCACTGACAATGAATGAATAAAGTACAAAAAAGAAAAAAGAATCTTTGTCATAAATGTAAAAATTTTTTTCTTCTTTGGGGTTTTATTATATTTTGCTTAATAAATTCCTTCAAAATATTACAGTAGGAACTTTATACTCTAATGAATTTTATCAGAGTAGTTGTCAAAAATTAACATGAGAAACACTGTTGAAGGAAAGCAAAAATATGATTAAGACAATACACTCAAATACAGATAGATTTCCGAGGTCTGGGATTTATTGTCCTTTTAATTTTGAGAAAGCAATGCAGATTGCTGACGGAAATATTTCAAGAGGCTTTCAAAGTATGTTAAGAAAATAGAAATAAAAGTCAGAAATTAGAGCATTTGAACAAAATTAAATAGACATCAAGAAATGAAGTCTGGGCCACTATAGTTGTGCACAACTTGAACTTTTTCTAGAGAGAATTTCCTGTGACTGGTGTATGTTGATGTTCTTCTCATCTCCGTGGGTGCATCTGTACTCATTTAAATCAGCCTCCATGGAGTCAATCTCCTTGTTTGTATATTCTTCACATGTACTAGTAGAGGGGTAGACACACAGTAGGTGTGGAATACAATCACTACTTGTTGTAGTAATTAAAGAGTAAGTGTGATGAAAGCCAAGGACAAAGTGTTTCCTTAGCTCTGAAGATCACAAATACCAAGCAGGTTTGTGGACTTAAAAAGTCTCTTATTATAAAGTCATTCTTCTTATAAAATACTTTTACAAGTTTAGATGACTCTTTAAATGAAATGGAACCAAACTGTTATGCTTTTAAACCTCTATGTATTGAGTTTGCAATGTGACCTACTTCACAGCAATATTTTCATTTACAGTTCCCTTTCATTTCTAATGTCTACTGACATTGTTCTCTGTGTTGTGTCTGCCAGAATGGATAGAGGCCATCCAGAGAGAGATGGATATTAGAACCAGCAGAAAGTGATTATAGGTGGCATCTGTCAGGAGTCATTTTCTCTTAAGACTTTGACATGTCATTCCTGGAAAATCGGTTCTATTAGCTATCTAAAGACACCAGATGTACCAAAGGAGATTATGCCAATAAATCTTTTGTGGATTATATATATTTTTTACTATTGCTGATTTATTGCAATAGTAAAGTTCACGTAAGCTCAACTATTTAAATTTAAGCTTCTTAGGTGCTTCCTTACTGAATAAATGTTTCTGAAAGTTGTTCTTGCATGATATGACCCAACTCTAGAGATAAGTTATTTTAGCAGATAAGCTATTATATCTGTTTGACTTCAAAATTTTTATGTTGATTACTGTCTTGGTGAATTCAGTAAATGCTATAAATACATTTTTAGTAAAATATTTTCTGTAGGATTTGGCAATCATTGATTCTATCTATGTGAAATGATAATTGCCAGATAGTCCAAAATATGTCAATAAAATGAATGTACCAAGGGTAGTCTTTGGGGACTTAGGATAGTTTGATGATAGATGTGAATTGGAGTCAAGATATTAAATAAATAGTGCTGTACATGTTCTTTCGAGTTGACTTTTTTCACCTTATGAACATTAGCCACAATTAACCTCATTTGTAAACAAGCTTCTTTTTACTTAGAGGTGTGTCTACACTCTACCTTTACACTATTTAAATTCTACATTTCCTTCTGAGTTCAATCTATATTTTATTCTTGAATTTTTTATTAATTTCCAGTAAGCATTAATGCTTTCTCTATTTTAATATCTATTGCAGCACATAGAGCCAGAAATAGTTATTGCACTTAGATATTTTTTTCTACATAGTGTTAAATTTCTACTCATGCTTCAAGACCCAGATCAAGTATTTTGTCTCTGATTCATTACAAAAATTTATCACTGCATTCTTAGTGCCACTCTTGTACCTGGTATATACTATTACTTTTGTTCTTTGTCACAGTCTATTACTATTTTCAATTTTTATTTTGGTCTCATCTACCCTTTTTTCTGAACTTTTTTGACTTTTGCTTCTCAATATAAAGTCCAACAGAAGGGAAAAATAAAAGAGATTGTGAGAGAAATATGAGCTTTTATACATCTTGGTTTTTTATTTTATCTATTAGGTAAAATCTATTAATATGTTGATGTGTTTTAAACATTTGCTTCTGTTCTTAAGCAAGTCAATTATTTAGCTTTCATTGGTTTTACAAGTATATATTGAAGAGCTACAACTGTACTGATTTCTCTGCTTTGTGCTATAGAGATCACATAGTATTTATAATAGTATTTACCACAAAGGGATTACTGTTCTTTAGAGAGACATACTCATATGTGGGATATAAAGCTGAAAGCAACAAATGAGACAAAAAAACCCCAAAAACTCATAGACACAGACAACAGTTTAGCAGTTACTAGAGAGAAAGAAGGGAGGGGAGCGGTAAATAAGGGTAAAGGATGTCAAATATATAATGATGGAAGGAAATTTAACTTAAGGTGGTGAACATGCAATGCAATATACATATGATATACTATTGACTTGTACACTTGAAACCTATATAATTTTATTAACCAATGTCATCTCAATACATTTAACAAAAAATAAGGATTAAAAAAAAAGATACATTTCTGAAAAACACTGGGATTATACTAAATGGAATCTGAATTAAGTGCCAAATTGAGTGATGCAGCAAACTAATAACATGGGATTTTGGTAAATAAATATGTGCAATGGCAAAAATAATAAACTAGAGGTAGAGGGTAATATGCAGAGTGTAGAGTAGTTCTTTATATGTAGTGTCTTTAATACAAAACAGTGGAAGACCTATTCAGAAGTCTAAAGTTAGCTTTTATATCTTTTCCATATTAATGTCAATTGCTTTGCACATTCTTAAAAACTTAATCTTTGTATGAAAATTTTTCTGACCTTTTAATTTTCAGGCTAAAGTTGAAAACACAGTATTGTATAAAAAATTAGGAGCAGAAAACTAGACTTAATGAAACATCTCTATAGAATGGTGTGGCCATATTCACTATTCATCTCTAGCTTTTCGTCAGTGTGTGCAATTTAAGACTTAAGAACCAGTAGATTCACTTACTGAAAGTTGTCTCATCTGCAGTGAAGTCAACATTTTCAAACCTGACTTTCTCTTCCAAGGAAGAACCAGAAGCAGGGGAGGAGAGTGAGGAATACTACCATGATACCTTCTTAAGTGCTTTGTTATTTAATAAGATCAAGGGTCTCACTCTCATATATTTTGCTTATGAGATGCTGGTGCATGAATAAAGTGGTTGATGATGTCTTTATGATGTCAGAGAAACTTTCATATTACTGAATTTGACATTATTAATTTCTCTCCTATAATTGTGTCAATAGCATTTTGTAATTTAATATTAAATCTTTTTTTAATAAATAACAGATCGGGCTTCAGTCTGCCTTACTCTGATGTCTATGGGAAGCTTGCCAAGGATATGGCTTATGAAACAGAACCCTAGACAAGCTCCATCTGTCCCATTTAGACAATATACAGTGTCAAATCTCAGTGGTAGAAGTAATAACTGCAAGCTGCTCTCCAGGCAGACAGCAAGAGAGGGCTACTGATCATGCTGATTAAAATAAACAAACCCTTAGGGTGGGTTGTAGTCAGTATAAATTTAAGCTGGATAACCACTTTCTAACAGTATTCTGCATTTGCAGCCAGTGTCATGTGGAAAAAGGAAACAAATACAGGTCAGCTCATTTTAAATATAAATAATTTAGATTTAGCCATTAAGAAAATAATTTGGAGTTCATTATATTTCCTCCCTTTTAGAAAATAACATTTAAAGGACATAGAACTGTATAAAATGTTTTCCCAAAATATCAGAACTCAAGGACATCTTTAAGCTGGGTCAGGAGCTCATGATTCAATCAGGCTTTATTCAAAAGTCCTCCAAAACAAGGTCAGAATGGAAGAATATGTTTTATCCAGGGTTAAATGGAACCCTATCATTCCATTCAGCTTTTTAATGGGAGTTTCAATTATCACATAAAAACCATTAATGCAGTTGGACCTCCTGGAAGCAGAAATGTTCTAAAAAACCTAAAATACATTGGATGATGAGGGAATTCTTCCAAAAAAGGTTTCCATTTGAAGTTATCAGCAATTATTCAGAAATGTTTCAAAGATAGACTTTATTTTTGGTACTGCTTTGCTATATATTTCTAATACATATTAAACTAGTTTATATATCAATTATTTAGTCAGTCCTTAAAAGTAAAATTTTAGCCCTTCTGAGACTATTAAAAATGAGCAAAGGTGATTAAGTCTAAACTGGGAGTGAATGTTTTTTTGTAGTCATAAAATGAAGCTTGATTATCTCCATATGTGTGTAATTGACTTCTAAGGTCAAAGTTTATTTTAGCCTGCCTTTTCTACTTCACTGCAAATCTGGTGAATAAGAATGTTAAGGGATTTGTTTTACTCAGTGGTGATGGTTCATTTTTATAATTATCAAGCAACATTTACTGAAGACTGGCTAGTATTTATTTTGTCTTGATTTTCAATGAGAATTTTATTATGTAGAAAAGAAGCAATCCTTTTTTTTCTGAAACAGAAAGCTATCTAGTAAATTGAATTGCAATGCTACAAGATGCTAACAGAGCTCTAGAAATGAAAGGCATTATCATAAGGAAGGAAGCAGATATTTTAGTGGGCAAAAAACTTAAGCATTTTAAGCATTATATTTCCTCAACCATCAAATTAGAAGGTCAAATTAGATGATTTCTAAAATTCCTGCCAGCTATGAAGTTTCAGTCTGTTTGATCAATAAATTTTCTTACTAAATCAGAATAGCACAAACCCAACATTATCCACATGTACAAGTTCTAATAGTTCATAGTTTTAAGGGTGTCTGCTGGGTCAGATTTCCTCAACCTCAACACTATTGACATTTAGGATAAGATAACTGCTGTAGGGGCTGTTCTGTGCATTGCAGGACTTTAAGCAGTATCTCTGTCCTCTACCAAGTAAATACTAGTAACAATCCCCCCCTCCCCACTGTACACCCCATCCCACTTCAGTAGTAATCAGAAAGATACAAGTTAAAACAACAACATGCTACTATATACACAACAGATTTGATTAAAATGAAAATGTTAGATATTATCAAGGATTGGCAAGAATATCAAGTGTTGAACAACAGGAATTCTGATAAAAATGTTAATAGAAATGTAAGCTAATTACTTTGAAATAATTTTGATATTATAGGCTTAAAGATATTTACACTCTTTAACCCAGCAGTTTTACTCATTTTGCACACTACACAAATCAATGCTTAGTTTCACTAGCGTGTGTATACAAGAATGGTTACAGCGTCTTTTGTAGTACCCCAAACTGGAAATTTCTTGTATTATGATAGAATAGTTAAATAAAATAAGATTTATTTATAAATGAGAATATTATGTAGCTATGAAAATGAGTTAACTATAGATACACAGAACCGACATAAATATGTATGAAAACTGGTTTGTGCAAAATAATCTTGATATAGAGGAACATATACTTAATAATTCCACTGATACAAAGTTCAAAAGAGGAAAAACGAAATTATATAGCTTAGAGATACACCATTAAGGGATACAACTATATTATCAGGTTAACACTAGATGGGGAGAAGGGTGTTGTCACCAAGAAGGGGCCTGCTTATATATTTTTTTCTCTTGGCTGGCTGTTGGCTATCTAAGTGTTCATATTACAATAACACATCAACTTATACATTTATATTTTAGTTTGTGTTATCTTTACAAAGATATAAAAACAATAGAAAGTTATATGTTTGCACTAAATACAATGACACTGACATACTGGTAAAATATTATTATTTTGAGATTCTTTTTAAGTTTATTGAGGTATCATTGGTTAATATAATTATATAATTTTCAGGTGTACATTATAATTTAACATCTGTATATTCTATTGTGTGTTTATCACCCAAAGTCCAGTTTTCTTCAGCTACCATATATTTGATCTCCTTTACTCACTTCACTCTACTCTTACTCCTCTATATTTGACCCCCTTTACCCCATCTACCTCCCCACTCCAACCCCACCCCTTACCCTCTGGTACCGACTAATCTATAGTCCATGTCCATGAGTCTCTGTTTGTTTGTCCTGTTCCTTTGTTGCTTTTAGGTTTATATCCCACACATAAGTGATATCATGTGATTTTCAACTTTTTCTGTCTGGCTTATTTCACTTAGCATGATTATCTCGAATTCCATCCATTTTGCACAAATGGCTGTATTTCATCTCTTCTTATGGCTGAGTAAATATTCCATTGTATATATGTACCACAGCTTCTTTAGCCACTCATCTATGGTAGGACACTTCAGTTGATTTCATGTCTGGGTCACTGTGAATAATGCTGCTATGAACATCAGTGTGCAAATATCTTTATGGGTATGATTTTTAATTCTTTAGAGTAAATACCCAGGAGAGAGATTGTTGGATCATATGGTAGATCAATTCTAAGTTTTTTGAACAACCTCCATACTGTTTTCCATAATGGCTGTATCAATTCGCGGTTCCACCAGCAGTGTATGAGGGTTCCTTTTTCTCTGCATCCTCTCCAGCATTTGTTATTACTTGTCCTGTTGATTATAGCCATTCTAACAGGTGTGAGATGGTATCTCATTGTGGTTTTGATTTGCATTTCTCTAATAGCTAGCGATGTTGAGCATCTTTTCATATGTTTGTTGGCCATTTGTATGCCCTCTAGGTAGAAGTATCTGTTCAGATTCTCTGCCCATTTTTTGATTGGATTGTTTGTTTTTGTTGTTGTCGAGTTGTATGAATTCTTTGTATATTTTGGATATTAGGCCCTTATTGGAACTGTTGCTTGCAAATATATTTTCCCATTCAGATGGTCGTCACTTTACCTTGTTAATGGTTTCTTTTGCTGAGCAGAAGCTTTTTAGTTTGATGTAGTCTCATTCATTTATGTTTGCTTTTACATCCCTTGCCTTTGAGGTCAAATTCATAAAATCTTTTTTAAATCCAAGGTCCTTGAGTTTCACTCCTATGTTTTCTTCTATGTGTTTTATTGTTTCAGGTCTTATATTCAGGTACTTAAGCCATTTTGAGTAAATTCTGGTATGTGATAATAGACAATAGTCTAGTTTCATTCTTTTGCAGGTGGCTTTCCCGTTTTCCCAGCAACATTTATTGAAGAGGCTTTCCTTTCTCCACTGTATGTTTTTGGCTTTTTTGTCAAAAATTATTTGCCCATATAAATATGGGTTTACTTCTGGACTCTTGATTCTGTTCCACTGGTCCATGTGTCTGTTTTGCTGCCAATACCATGTCATTTGGATTACTGTCGCTTTGTAATGTATTTTAAAGCCAGACAGAGTGATGCCTCCAGCCTCATTCTTTTTTCTCAAGATGGCTTTGGCAATTCGGGATCTTTTGTGCTTCCATACAAATCTGATGATTTTTTGTTCTATTTCTTTAAAAACCGCTGATGGGATTTTGATGGGGATTGCATTAAATCTGTATAATGCTTTAGGTAATAAGGTCATTTTAACTATGTTGATTCTTCCAATCCAAGAACATGGACTATTTTTTCATTTCTTTGTATCTTCTTCGATTTCTTTTAATAGGGTCTTGCAGTTTTCATTATATAGGTCCTTCACTTGTTTTGTTAAATTTATTCTTAGGCATTTTATTCTTTTTGTTATGATTGTAAAAAGAATTATTTTTTTTTCCACTTCTTTTTTTGACTTCATTATTAGAGTATAGGAATGTTATGGATTTTTGAATGTTGATTTTATATCCAGAAAATTTATTGTATTTTCTTATTGTCATGTCATGTCATCTGCGAATAGTGATAGTTTGACTTCTTTGTTTCCTATTTGGATTTTTTTATATCTTTCTCTTGCCTGATTGCACTCGCTAAAAACTCTGTTATTTTGAATAACATTGACGATAGTGGACAGCCTTGCCTTGTTCCTGATTTTAGAGGGAAGGTTTTTAATTTTTCACCATTAAGTATAATGTTGGCTGAGAGTTTGTCATATATGGCCTTTATTATGTTAAGGTACTTTCCTTCTATACTGATTTCGTTAAGTGTTTTGATCATCAACGGATGCTGTATCTTGTTGAAGGCTTTTTCTGCATCTATGGATATGATCATATGATTTTTATTTTTTAATTTGTTTATGTGGTATATCACATTAATTGATTTGCATATGTTGAACCATCCCTGTGCCTCTGGGATGAAGCCCACTTGATTATGGAGTATAATTTTTTTAACACGATGCTATATTCGGTTTGCTAGTATGTTATTTAGGATTTTTGCATCTGTGTTCATGAGACATATTGTTCTGTAGTTTTCTTTATTTTGTGTTATCTTTACCAGGTTTTGGTGTTAGAGTAATATTGGCCTCATAAAATGTGTTGGGAAGTATTACCTCCTCTTCGATTTTTTGGAAGAGTTTGAAGAGAATAGGTATTAAATCTTCTTTGAATGTTTGGTAGAGTTTACTGGTGAAGCCATCTGGTCCTGGACTTTTACTTTTTGGTAGGTTTTTGATGATTGTTTCAATTTCCATACTGCTGATCAGTCTATTTAGATTTTCTAGATCTTGATTTAGTCTAGGAAGATTGTATTTTTCTAAGTACTTGTCCATTTCTTCCACGTTATTGAGTTTGTTATTATATACTTTTTATACGATCCTTTGTATTTCTGTGATATCAGTCATAATTTTTCCTCTTTCATCCCTGATTTTATTTATTTGTGTCTTTTCGCTTTTTTTTTTTTTTTGTAGTGATTCTAGCCAAGGGGTTGTCAATTTTATTAACCTTAAAGAACTAGCTCTTTGTTGCTTTTATTTTTTCTTTATTTTTTTTTGTTTTCAATTTCATTTATTTCTACTTTAATTTTGATTATTTCTTTCCTTCTGCTGAATTTACACTTCATTTGTTCTTCCTTTTTTTAGTTTTTTAAGATGAAGCATTAGGTTGTTAATTTCGGCTCGTTCTTGTTTTTGGAGATAACTTTCCTCTTATGACTTTCCTCTTACGACTGCTTTTGCCATATCCTAAAAGTTTTGATATGTCATACTATCTTTATCATTCATTTCTATGTTTCTCTTGATCTCTCTTTATATTTCTTCTCTGACCCAGTTATTCTTCAGTAGCATGTTGTTTAATCTCCATGTATTTGTGGTTCTTTCTGATTTCTTTCTGCAGTTGATCTCTAGTTTCAAAGCATTATGATCAGAGAATATGGTTGGTATCATTTTAACTCTCTTATATTTGTTGAGGCTATCTCTGTGTCCCAGTATGTAGTTGATTCTTGGGAATGTTCCATGTGCACTAGAGAAGAATGTATAAGCAGCTGTTTTGGGATGGAAGGCTCTGTAAATGTCAATTATGTCCAGTTGGTCTAATGTGTCATTTAAGGATATTATTTCTTTATTGATTTTCTGTTTGGATGATCTGTCCATATCTAAGAGTGGGGTATTTAGGTCCCCTATGACGATAGTGTTTTAGTCTGTTTCTCCCTTTAGTTCTGTTTGTAATTGCTTTACATATTTTGGGGCTCCCTGATTGGGAGCATAGATATTAATATGTGTTATGTCTTCTTGGTGCATGATTCCCTTTATCATTATGAATTGTCCCTCAGTTTTTTCTTTATCTTGTTTATTTTGAAGTCTAGTTCGTCCAATATTAGTACCACCATGCTTGCTTTTCTCTGAATGTCATTTGCTTGAAATATCATTTTTCCACCCTTTCACCTGGAGTCTATCTTTGTCTTTGGAGTTGAGATGTGTCTCCTGGAGGCAGCATATGGCTGGGCTATTCATTCATTCATTCATTCATTCATTTATTTATTTATTTATTTATTTATTGATCCATTCTGCAACTTTATTCCTTTTTAATGGTGAGTTCAGCCCATTTACATTTAGGGTGATTATTGAAATATGAGGTCTTCTTATAGTCATTTTATCTTTTGCTTTCTGGTAGCTTGATGTTTTCATTGGTTTCTTCCATTTTCTTTATTTTGGTTGGCTTTTGTGAGTTTTGCCTCTGGTTCTTCTTGTTTTATGTTATATACTTTAGCTCTGAATCTTGTTTGTGTGGTTACCATTACAAATATGAAAAGGATAGTTATCTATATACAGTCATGCATTTTCTTCTGCATGTGCCTTACCTCCATTTCCCTTTGAAAATTTGGATTTTTGTATCTTCCTCTTTTTAGTCATTGTTGTCTCAATTTGTACCTATGTATGCTGAACGTTCATTATATCTCGTTATAACAATTCATTTCTTATTATTTAAGCTATAATGCCCTGTTCTTAGTAAGCGGTGCACTCTTCTGCTTCTATTTTCATGATAGTCACTTTATTGAGATTCTTTTTAAGTTTTCAGTCTTATGGCTTGCAATAAAGGGTTCATCTGGTAGGCTTATCTGAATTTTAAAAATTTTAAGTAGTGGATTTTATGAAGATTTTTGATAAAAGGTACTTTCTCAGTTAAAACAAAGAGAAGATTAGAGTTAGTGTATCATAACAAATTAAAATTTTAGACCCCTATAAAAGAGTCCAGAGTTTTCATTTTCTACTCTGTGTCCTTGAAATATTTTAAATTCTTCTTTCACATTATCTTTAGACTTACCCGTTTTTACAAATGCCGAAAATGAAGTAATAAGGTCAGTTATAATAATTATTTCACACTTAGCTGAGCCGCTAACTTTCCTTGTAATCACTTTATCGCCGTTACCACCTCCTTCTCTAACCAAGCCCAACTAACTCCTTAAAAAAAAAATCATCATCCCTTATTAAAATTTTTCTCATTCTAAATTTCATGAGTTCCAGCCATCTGAGGTGAAGCTTCCTCATCTCTGTTAGTCAAAATTTGAGACGAAACCTCTACCTCTCCTCACTTTCTGTGTTCTTTCCTATTCAACTGGAAGAAATAACCCTTTTCAGGTTAAAAACTTTATGTTTCTCACGCTTCCATTGTCTTCCTTTAAAGACTGTGTTTCTTCATAATTTCCAATATTTTTCTTCAGAATCAGTAGTCTCTCTACTCTTTCATTTTTTATCAATGTATAATATATACCAGTATTTCCAATTTTAAGAAAAATCATTCATTTATTCTATGTTCCCCTTCAGTCACAAACCCATTTCTCTGCATATTTTTCCTCCAAAATATTCAATGTCAGTTTCATTAACATGTCTCTGCTTCTTCAGTTTTCATTTATTCTTAATCTCTTCTTGGTTTTCATTTCTATATTTCTCTGAATCTGCTCCTGTCAGGAAAACCTCTCTGTTTTCCAAATATAATGGATAGCTCCACATCTTTACCCTTTTCTAACTGAAATTAATCTAAGAACATTTAAAATTGACTACTCCTCCTTGAAACTGTCACTTTACTTGGCTACTTTGATATATTTACACTTCTTTTTTTAAAATAATCTTTTTCTGTCTTGACACAAGCTTGAAAATTCATCTAGCTGCCAATGTCTCTCATTTCTATATCTTCAATCTGGAATTATTTCCTTATAGTCACAGTTATATTTCCAAATGGCTATCTGACATGTTCACTTGGATGTCAGATGGAACTATTGCTAATGTAGAATGACCAAAATAGGGCTCTTTTATAAAGAATATGTTCCTTTATATCTAGATTATTCTTCATCTCCATCCTGCTACCTCTCTAAGTCTTCCACATTTAGATGTGGCTTCACTACCATCAATTCTTAAGTTAAAAATCTAGTTTAATTTCTCTGTTTATCTTATCTTACTACTCACATCCCAAACACCAACAAACCTTCAATTTGGCTGCCAAAATATCCTGCATCTGTCCACTTTTATCCATCATTGCCACTATACTTCTAAGCTGTCATCATCTCCTGTCTAGATTTCTTTGCCAGCATCCTACTTATCTTTCCGAATTTTATTCTTACTATTTTCCAATCCATCTTAGACACAACGAAGTCAATTTTTAAACTTATTTTTAATTAAATCATGTCACTCCTTACTTAAAACCTCAGTGGCTGCCAATTGTTCTTTTAATAAAAGTAAAATCCCTTACCTAAACTACATGAACCAGCATGACCCAAATCCCATCTCCCTCTCCAGCTTCATGCTTTGCCACTTACTCATTATGTTTCATGAGAGACGATGACCTTCTGTCACCCTGAATATTCTAAGCCTTTTCCTACTCAGAACCTTTGCACCTGCCCTTCCTTCTACCTAGAAAACTTTTCATTCAACTCTTCCTGAGTGGCTTATTTATTAATCTTCAAAGCTCAGCTCTTTAAAGCAGCTTTCCAGAACTGCCCAAACCTTCCAGTAACTTCTACAATAGCATACAGTTAATTTCTTTCATAGAAATGATAAAAAACTATAATTGTGTTGTTTGATTATTTTATTAGTTTAATGTAAATTTTCCACATTAAGCATGTAAGTTTCATGAGACAAGAGCCTTGTCTGTCACTGTAATAATATCAAGGAAGTGCCATACACTTAAAAGATTCTCAGTAAATACCTGTTGCATCCATGACAGCTTGACTGAAATAAAGTAATTAACTAAGTACCTAATTAAATGATGAGTGAAATAAACAAATTCAGTTTCTAGAAGCATGAGATCTATAGATTTTCAAAAATCTCTGTTGATACAATTGATATGTACTATTTGCCAGGAAGATAGTTATCTAGGAACTTCCTGACCCAAGTTTTATATTTTTGTTCAGACTTGATATTCCTTTGGATACAGATAATTTTGAGTGAAATTTAGGGGAAGATGCAACTTTTTGCTTTAAAGAAGTTATTAAAAGCCAATAAAAGAGAGGGCATGGTGCAGGGATTTTTTTTTTTTTCTGAAGGAAAGCTAGATTATTTTATATTTATTGAAATGTTTTGATCAATAGTGATTTAAACTAAATATTTTGATATTATTTTTTGGGGTCAATCACCTTGTGTCTCTTTCTCATCTAAGATGGGATTATATTTCACAAGTAACTTAGGACATTAATTTTCTGTGAATGAAATTTTGTTTTTTCTTTTTCTTTTTTTTAAGTAATTTGGTTTCTGATCTTTTACTAAATATTCAGAAAGTAAAAAGGAAAAAAATCATGTTTTAAGTAACTTTATGAGTTAATATTGTAATAGCCTATGTAATAACCTCCACGGTATTTAGAACATAAAAATAGTTTTAGATATGCAAAGAGGAAATTTCAGAACTTTCTGACTTTGTTTTGCAATTGACTGCAATAAAATCCAAAATAGCTTTTGAGATAGGGAATTCACTATCAATAAATTACCAAATGTATAATTCTTTTGATTTTCTATATTTTTGAAAAAAATCTTGCCTTTTATCCTTCCAATGTAGAAGATTTGTGATATTTTCCTGAAAGTTCATTAGTTTCTTAGACTCACTTATAGATTCATGAATTTTGAAAATATATGAGGAACATAATACAACTATCCGTATTTTACAAATGCAAAAACTAAGGCACAGAGAAGTTAACTAACTTGCTTGCAGTCACAAAGATGGTAAGTGACGGAGCGAGTGTTGAAAGCTCAGCTGTCAGACTACAGAACATGTCTCTTAACCTCTGCATTTCAACACTATTTATTTGTTGCCTTTTTTTTTCTGAGTGAATTTGGTATCATAATCATAGAAGATTTAGAGATATATTTTATATAATGGAATTTTGTAAATTTGATGTTTTGCAGTTTTTCTTATAAATCACATAAGTCAGTGGAGACAGTATAGGATTAGAGTTATGTTTTTCTTTTTCTTTTTTAATATAAAAGGAGACTAGTAACAGTACCACTTGTACAGAATAGGACTTTGTACATGTTCAAAAATGTAAGATCTCTCCCATCACCTTCAATCAGGGATATGAATTGTCTTAGATCTGATTCCCTAGAGGGAGAGTCTGAGATGGGATTCAAGTGCAGGTGATTGTGGATGTCCTTTAAAAGAAAGCAACTGAAGCATGCAGAATAAGATTAGGAAGAGATGCTAAGCAAGAATGTGAATTTAACTTTAGCTTGATTGCATGGGAACTCTGGAGAACCAGCTGTACCTGAGAGGTGCTCCTGGAGCCAAAAGGAGCAGCTATTTTTTTTTTAATTTATTTTATTATTAGTTTCAAATATATAGTACATTGGTTAGACATTCATATAGTTTATTAAATGATCCCCCTAATTATTCATTCTCTCCTCTGGCTCTCCACTTAGCCATTACATTAACACTAACTGCATTCCCTATGCCATACTCCGCATCCCCATGACAGTCTATCAGCTACTAATTTGTACTTCTTTAACCCTTTACCCTTTTCTCTCAGTTCCCCAACACTCCTCCCCTTTGGCCTTCATTAGATTGTCCTCTGTATTCATAAGTCTGTTTTTGATTAGTTTGTTCTTTTTGTTCCTTAGATTCAGCATATAAGTGAAATCATATGGGAGCAGATATTTTTATCTGTGTCTGTCATGGTCAGTCATTGGCTCCCAACTACAAACAGAGAATAGGAATGAGGAGTAATGTGCTTTATCTATGAGGTGCCTCCTGTTCAGCCAATGGGAAGTCTCTGGAGAAGGGGCTGCTATGAACCATAAGCACCCAACACACAGCAAATGGTGGATGCCTGCTCCAGTCTCAATATGGAATTCTGGGTGGTATCCCAACAGTATCTACTATATTAATGGTGTCTAGAATTTGCTATCTCAATTCACATGTGTCTCAGGACCTTTACAGTCATGAATAAAACGTCTGAGAGGTTAAATTTCTCCTTAGCCTGATGTCATTGCTAAGGTTTTCCCAAGTTAATTCAAAAGTGGATGGGATTTTCTAAAAGTTTTCAAGACTTGGAATTTTGAGTCTTAACCTTTACCTTTTTTTTTCCAGCTAGTGAATTATCATGAATTATACTGTAATTATTAATATAAAACATGATCACCCATCATAGCTTGCTAACTGTGGAATTGTGAGGGTTGTCCTATTAACAAGAGAAGTAGCTTAAAGTGAATTCATTTTTTTTTTCTATTGTGTTTTACTATTTTGTAGTCAGAAAATTGCAAGAAAATCAGAGTAGGTATGCTTTTGGGAGTGAGTCAAATTTTAATAAAATCATATATTTCTTAGACATTTCTCCAGTCAATTACCTATCTTTAAATATAGGTGAATTTGTCCCATGATGGAATAATCAATCTTAGGTTCTTTCTTTACTCCTTTTAAGTTCCTGACACCTTACCCACTTCCCTTGATTCTCAATTGTCCTCTCTTCTATCATTCCTCAGTTCAGCTTCACAAAAAAGCTCTTCGAGGATGTAGTAAGCATATTCTCCCTCCTCCCTTGCATGTATCCTATAGCTCCCTTTTCTCTTATAAACAAGACTGATCTACTGTTGGCAATACAGATTTATACACACACACACACACACACACACGCACGCACACACACATATAGTTTTAAGTACCAAAATATCAGTATTTTTGTTGGTATAAAAATATTTGCTCAGTATTTAAAAATACGAAAACTGAATCATTTATGTCTTGAGAGCTACCAGAGAATTATGATACATTCAATTATTGAAGAGAAAGATTTACCTTATTTTTAAAAGTGTTCAGACAACATCTCTTCCAAGCATCTTACTGTTATTTTAAACCCTATTTCTAATTATTATTGGGATTTTATTTTATATCATATGTAATATTACCATTTCCTCAAAACCAGATGAAAGAAGCACTTCTGGAATGACAAAGTAAAAACATCCAAAATTCTTATTTTCCATTAAATTTAGGAAGAAGTAAAACTATATCTTTTTGCAGATGACATTATCTTATACATGGAAATCCTAAGGAATCCACTAAAAAAACCTATTATAACATTTAAACAAATTCAGCAAGATTGCAAGATACAAAATCAATATACAGAAATCAATTTTATCTCTTTGAGTTTATAATTACCAATGTGAAAGTGAAGTAAAGAAAAATATTTCATTTACAATAGAATCAAAATGAATAACATATTTAGAAATAAATTTCACAAAAGTAGTGCAAAACTTGTATTTTGAAACTTCGAAATATTATTTATTGAAATTAAAGAAGACCTAAATATACAGAATGACATATTATATTCATAGATTAGAAGACTTAATATTGTTAGGATGGCAGTATTTCCCAAATTGATCTAATTTCTATGAGAATCTTGGCTGTCTTCTTTATAGAAATTTTCAAGTTGATTTTATAGTTCATATGGACTTAATGATTAAAAATAGCCAAAACAATCATGGAAAAAACAAAACAAAACAAAACAAAGATGGAACATTTAAACTTTGTGATTTAAAAACTTACTACAACGCTACCATAATCAAGGATAGTATGGTATTGGTGTAGGAATAGACACGTAAATCAAAAGAATAAAATTGGGAGTCCAGAAATAAACCCTGATGTGTATGATCTACTGATTTTTGACAAGGATTCAAAAACCATTCAATGGGGGAAAATAGTCTTTTCAACAAATGATGCTAGATAACCACATGCAAAAGAATACAATTGTACCCTTACTTAATATCATATATAAAAATTAACTTAAATAAAGCACTGTTGTGTACTGGTCTTAAACTATTTTTTTTCTACCTTTTAAATTTATTTACTTAAGTTAGTTTTAAGCATGCAGTACATTGGTTAGACATCTATATAGTTTCCAAAACAATCCCCCCCAGTTGCTCTCTCCCTCCCCAGGTCCTCCACCCAGGCATAATATTAATACTAACTGCATTCCCTCTGCCATGCTCCCCAACCCCATGACCATCTATTAACTATTAATTTGTACTACTTCAATTCTTCACCTTATTTATCTAGCCCCTAAACCCCCTGCCCTCTGTCCATCACCAAATTGTCCACTATATTTGTGAGTCTGTTTTTGTTCTTTTTGTTCCTTAGATTCTGCATATAAGTGAAATGATGTGGTATTTATCTTTCTCTGCCTGACTTATTTCACTCAGCATAATAACCTCTAGGTCCATTCATGTCATTGCAAATGGGAGGATTTCATTTTTTTTTAATGGCTAAGTAATATTTCATTGTATATATGAACCATAATTTATCTAATCATCTGTTGATGGGCATTTAGGTTGCATCTATATCTTGGCTATTGTAAATTGTGCTGCCATGAATATTGGAGCACATAGATCTTTATAAATTATTGTTTTGGTTTTCTTTGGATAAATACACAAATGTGCAATTGCTGGGTCAAAAGGTAGATCCATTTTTAACTTTTTGAGGAATCTCCATACTATTTTTCATAGAGGCTATACCAATTTGCAATCCCACCAACAATGTATGAGGGTTCCTTTTTCTCCACATCCTTGCCAACACTTGTTGTTTTTTGATTTATTGATGATAGCTGTCTGACAGGTATGAGGTGACATCTCATTGTGGTTTTAATTTGCATTTCTCTTATGGTTAGTGACCTTGAGCATCTTTTCATATGTCTATTAGCCATCTGTATTTCCTCTTTGGAGAAATATCTATTCAGGTCTTCTTCCCATTTTTTAATTGAATTATGTATTTTTTTGTTGTTAAGTTGTATAAGTTCTTTATATAGTTTGGATATTAACCCCTTATCAAATACATCATTAGTGAATATCTTCTCCCAAACAGTCAGCTGTCTTTTTGTTTTGTTGATGGTTTCCTTTACTGTACAAAAACTTTTTAGTTTGATGTAGTCCCATTTGTTTATTTTTTCTTTTTCATCTGGTCTCAGCCTATTGATAACCAATATTATGGCTGGACTGGCCCTTGTGATTATCAAGATTGCAAAATGCCCTCAGCAATAACCATCAGGAAATCTTGAGAGACAGGTTTATTACTTACAGATTCTGGAAATTAGATGACACGCTTGGGGCCACACAGCCAGATCTAGATAGGAGTCTGTACGTCTGGGGTTCTGCTTTTATTGGTGTGGGGTGGCTGGTTCTTTATCTAGCCATATAGCTGGCAATGTGTTTATTCAAAATAGTCATCTTTGAAGTGAATGCCTCAGTAATCAAAGCTCATTCAGGCACTTGCATTATAAGGGAAAACTCAACTGTCAGAGCTTATACTACAAACACCTATATTCAAGATCTAAAACTATAAAACTCTTAGAAGAAAATATAGGGATAATTCTTCATGATCTTGGATTTGGCAAAGGATTCTTAGATATGACATCAATAGCACAAACAGCAAAAGAAAAATAATAGATAAATTGGACTTTTATCAAAATTAAAAAAATCTTTTGCATCACTAATACCATCAAGAAAGTAAAAAGATAATCCATATAATAGGAGAAAATATTTGAAAATTATGTATCTTATAATGCTTTTTGTAACCAGAATACATAAATGACTCTTAAAACTCAACAACAAAAAAATAACCTAATAAAAATGGGCAAATGATCTCAATAGGTGTTTATCAAAAAAAAAAATGCAAATATCCAAAAAAACACGTGAAAAGTTGCTCAATATCATTAATCAGTAGGAAATGCTAGTAAAAACAACGAAGAGATAGTACTCGTTTTCACTAGAATGGTTTGAAAGAAAGAAAGAAAGAAAGAAAGAAAGAAAGAAAGAAAGAAAGAAAGAGAGAGAGAGAGAGAAAGAGAGAGAGATGGAAGGCCGAAGGAAGGAAGCTGGCTGGCTGAAGGGAAGCTGAAGGAAGGAATGAAGGTTGGCTTAGTTGAATGAATAGCTGAAAGAATAAAGAAGGAATACAATGAAGGTCAGAATAATAATAAATGAATAAATAAAGAAAGAAAGAGCCATTATTATACATTAAGCCAAAGAAAGAAAGAAAGAAAGAAAGAAAGAAAGAAAGAAAGAGAAAGAAAGAAAGAAAGAAAGAAAGAAAGAAAGAAAGAAAGAAGGAAAGAAAGAAAGAAAGAGAAAGAAAAAGAAAGACGGACAGACAATAACAAGTGTTGATGAGAATTTGGAGAAATTGCATCTCTGGTGGAATTATAAAATGATTCAGCTACTTTGGAAACAGTTTGGCAGTTCCTGAAAATGTTAAACATGGAGTTACCACATGTTCCAGGATTTATACTTCTAAATATGTGCTCAAGAGAAATAAAAATGTACTTTTATGCAAAAACTTAAACACAAATTTTAAAGCAGCATTATTCATAATAACCAAAACATGCAAACATTGCAAATATCCATCAGCAGATTAATGAATAAGCAAAATGTGGTATATCCATATAATGGAAGATTGTTCAGCAATAAAAAGGAACAAAGTACTGGTACATTCTATAACACAGGTGAATCGTAAAAACGTTATGGTAAATGAATGAAGCCAGTTATAAAAACTACATATTTCGTGATACTATTTATACGACATGTTTAGAGTAGGCAAATTTCCTGACACAGATCATAGATTACTGATTAATAGGTGGAGGGAGGAGAGAATAGTAAGTGACTACTAATGGGTAAGAAGTTTATTATGAGGATAATGAAAATGGTTTTAAAAACTATTATTTTAAAAATTGGTTCAAGTCCTAATCAACATCTATTTAAGCTGTGGATGATGAAAACAGTTATCTTAGAAAGGGATGGGGATGTCCTGATGACTGTGCTCCTCTCTCTGGGACGTTTCCCATATCACGTCATAACCCTCTTTTCTCTCTGATAAAACACTATCTGACAAAGAGTAAAAGATACTTGTCTTAGATTATTGTAAGTTCTGTTGCAGCAGGAATCAACCCACAAATCTCATTGGCTTAAAACAAGGCCAATTCAAGCCATCCACCTGCTTTTGTCAATAATCTTTTATTAAAACACAGTCACACCATTATATATTATTCATGGCTGCTTTCACATTAGAATGGGAAGAATGAATGGTTGAGAGAGGGTATTTGGCTCACAAAGCCAAAAATATTTACGGTTTACTCTTTACAGAAAGAATTTGCTGATCTCTGTTGTAAAACAGCAGTTGTTTATTTCTTCCTACACATAGTCCTTGTATGTACGTTTCAGTGACTCTCTAGGGCAATTGTGCTCCCTAGGATGGCTCAGTGTTGCACCTCCAAATCAATATGTTCTTCCATATTTGTCAAGACTGGAGAACAAGAGTGGATGATTGCTTTCTACTGTTAATGTTTCTGCCCAAGTGTGACACATGTTAGATCCACAAACATTTCATTGGCCAAAGCAAGTCACAAGTCAATGCCCAATTTCAAGGTTGCAAAAAGGGAAGCTTTAATGATTGTTCTTGTAGTCACTGATATTTTTTTCATTTCTTTAATTCAAGCAATTTATCTAAGTGTTTTCACATATGTGATTTCAAAAAGATTCAACCTTACGCAGGCTTCTTTTGTTTTTACTACCTCATGAATGTCAGGCTTTTATAATTTTTCTGAGATCGTCTTATATGTTGTCTATTCTAAGAACTGATATATTATAATTTAAAATATGCTGATATACAATTCTACATAAGCTAAACATCTTATGCATGTGTATATGCATCTATGTATATTAAGAAACCACATTAAAAAGTGAAGGGGATTAAGAACTGCAAACTGCTGGTTTTAAAATTAGTCACGTGGGTGTAAAGTACAGCATAGGGAATATAGTCAGCAATATTGTAATAACTATGTATGATGCCAAACGAGTACTAAACTTATCATGGTGATCACTTTGTAACATATATAAGTGTTTAATCACTATGTTGAACACCTGCAGTTAATGTAATATTATTATATGTTAACTGTCATTAAAAAATTTTAAAAAAGAAAACACATATACAGGAAACTTACATGAGAGAATGATTTCAAGGAAGAGTTATTGACTTTGCAAAATAATGTACTGTTGACTTGTGTTTTTAATTCTGGGGTTCTTTACAGAACTTTTAATTATTGCCTTATTGATAATATAATCAAGAGGTGGTTTTCAGGAGCTAAATTATTGTGGGAAGCAAATTGCATTTTTCCTAAGTAACATGGAAACTCGGCTTTTATTTTGGTGTCTTTGAAGTATGAATAAATCCCTTTGAAATGTATTCAAGAGAAAATGTATAATGGAAAAGTAATGGGAAGGATTGTTTCATTGTTATTCTAAAATTTAGTATTCTATAACTGTAAAATCAGACTCTGGAATGAAATAATTTATAAATCCTACATTTATTTATTGTAGAGCGAGTGTTAGCAGAGACATGTCATGGATAGATCAAATTATTTAAACTCCTTTTCACTTATATTTTCTATTATCAATTACTGTCTCTCCCCAATCTAACATTCATTTTAAATAAACTTTAGAGTGATATTACTTTTTGAGCTTGCTTTCCTCTATTAAAAGGTTTAGGAATTTAGAAAAATATGCCTGAATTTATGTTTGTGTTTTCCCCAGGCTTTATGAAATTGTAGAGAGTGACTTCTTTTTCTAATATTTAATCTGGTAGCCATTCAAACATAAACAAAACAATATTAATACACTGGAAAATATTCCATTTTCTTAAAAATTTGCCTGTGAAACATTTCTAGTGGTACTCCATGTCAATACCTGGAAAGATCTATGATAAATAGTGTGTAAGTAGTTAAAATGATCAATAATGGCATTATTGTTTTGATAAGGTATAAGGTAGAAGAAGGCTTATTCACAGCTATTCAATGAACAGAATAAACAAGAAGTAGCATCTTCAGAAATCACTAAATATATACTTCTAAGATTATACCTCCTTTTATTCTTATTTTATTATTTTATTACTCTATGTTTCTTTTGTTGGCTCTTCCTGGCCCATAAAAATTGCAGTCTCTCTGTATTCTGTTTCTTTTTGTTCTCTCTTGCGGAATAGATCCACTAACATGGTTTGTGTATGCATATTACTCTTAGGCAAGTGTAAATTCTACTTGTCTTTGTATATGAAGGATTATCGCAAGAACATTTCTTCCTGCCCCTGGGATTTATGTTTACTTCTTCACTCATTTAGTTAACTTTTTGATCATTTGCTGCATTCTGGACACCATACTAGCATCCTGCCTTCAAGACCAAAAAGCTTCCTAAGTCTCAATTCAGTGACCTTTATTACAGGAATGTCCCATCTGCTGGTAATTTCTTTTTCAGATAAATGAAGTAAAAAACATTTAGTTAGATGTTAGCAGACATATCACTGTCACTATAAGGTAAGTGTGAGGAAGTTGCTGGGAGCGTATACTGAAATTTGAGACTGCATTTGAATTTCTCTTTCTCTCTCACCCATACACCCACACATAATTATTTAATTCAATATTATTAGTGTATTATAGTATAATGTGTAATATTTAAGAGTGTAAATTCTGGGGTCTGATAATTTGGGTTCATAATCTAGCAGAACCACTCATTAGCTGTGTGATATTGAGTGTGTTGAGAAACTGCTATGTTTGTCAGCTACCTTATTTACAAAATAAATAGTATAGCAGTTTCTGCTTTGTAGACTTAAAAGAAATAAAATGGTAAAGATGTTTAGCGAGACATCATAAGTATGAGGAATCAAATATATTGAGCTAGAGATGTTTTCTGAACTTTAAAATCAAACAATATTTAAAATGATTTTATTCAAAAATGTATCATGAATTCTAATTGATGTATACACATGTTCTCAGAAAACATCATGCTTTTATAATGGAGATTGTTTAGATATCTAGGACTCAGAAATTTTACAATCTTCAAGTAAGCCACTTTTCCCTTTAATATCAAAATAGAATCTGTCAAAGCCTCCATCCTACAAGCTTTAAATAGTTATCTTTTCCAGTTGCATTTTTTCCCTAATAAGTTTTTGAGAACTCCCAAGAAAAAGTCATATTTACTTCTTATCTACACCAATTCTCCTTCACTTTGCTTTCACTTTCTACAGGTCACTTCTTACTACCATATCATAAATTTTTCCAGGCTGCTGCTGCTCCATCCAAGTGTGGACAACGGCTACTGTCTTTACTCTTCAATGCAGCACTAAAACTATGACTTATTGAGCTTTACTGAAAGTTTGGCGTAAATGAAGGAAAAAGGAAATTTTAAACTCTGTCATTGCTCTTGGGTGTCTTTCTGTCATCCCTCTCAGAGACTTGCCTTCTACTGGCCAGCTCTTTTTGTAGATGCCAGGTTGTCTCTCTGGTGAAAGTATCGATCAATCTCCCCTAAAAAAAGTGTGTTTGATTATACTCCCACCCCACTCCTAGAGTCCAAATTAAAAGCGTCCTGGCCCTAAACAGAAGAGAAAAATTTCTCTACTCTGCTTCAAACTAGACTTCTTGACTGACTTAGGATGACTTGCAAGAAAAACATTTGCTCTCAAACACTGACATACAGGAGAATGGTGCCTTCAAATCTTTTTCAACAACAATAAGTTTGTACTTTATGTTTGCTATTTGGGTGAATTTCTCAAACTATTTTAAAGGTAAAGTAATATTTCCACCATTAAAGATCAAATGTACTTATAACTTTTAAATCAATTTTTTAAATCAAGATAAAAAATTAAACTTTACTGGATATGTCCATTTTTAATTTATACAACATGTGATTATTATTTTTGACTTCTATTTAGTAGAATTGTAAACAATGGCCATAATTTAATAATAATTTTTATTTTTCAATTACAGTTGACATACGATATGTTAGTTTCAGGTGTACAACATAGTGATTAGACATTTGTATAAGTTACAAAGTTATCACCCCAGTAAATCTAGTGCCCATCTTACACTGTACATAGCTGCAATATTATTGACTATATTCCTTATGCTATACTTTATATCCCATGATTGTTTTATAACTAGTAATTTATACTTCTTGATCTCTCTGCTTTTTGACCCACTCTCCAACCTGTTCCATCTGGCAACCTTCAAAATGTTCTCTTTATCTATAAGTTTGTTTCTGTTTTGTTTGTTTATTTATTTTGTTCTTTAGATTCCACATGTAAGTGGAATTTATGGCATCTGTCTTTCTCTGATTTACTCCACTCAACATCATACCCTCTAGATCCGTCCGTGTTGCCATAGATGGCAAGATTTCATTCTTTTTTATGACTGAGTAATATTCTATTATATATATGTACCACCTCTTTATCCATTCAGCCACTGATGGACATCCAGGTTGCTTCCATATCTTGGCTACTGTAAATAATGCTGCAGTGAACATATGGATTCACATGTCCCTTCAAAGTAGTGTTTTGGGTTTCTTCAGATAAATACCCAGACATGGGATTACTGGGTCTTTCTTTGTCTTTTGTTATAGCTTTTATTTTAAAGCCTAGTTTGTCTGATATATTCCTACCCCGGGTTTTTTTCCATTTCTCTTTGGATAAAATATCTTTTTGCATCCTTTTACTTTTAGACTATGTGTGTCTTTCAATCTGAAGTAAGTCTCTTGTAGGCAGCATATGTAAGAGTTTTGTTTTCTTTTCCATTCAGCCACCCTATATTTTGATTGGAGCATTTAAAGTATTTACATTTAAAGTAATTGCTGATATATATGTAGTTGTTTATATTATACTATTTATATTTTTTATTTATTTATTTTCTTCTTCTTAAAGAAGTCCTTTTAACATTTATAATACTTGTTTGGTGGTGATGAACTCCTTTACTTTTTCTTGTCTGAAAGGCTGCTTATCTGTCTTTGGATTCTAAATGATAGTTTTGCCAGGTAGAGTAATCTTGGTTGCAGATCCTTGTTTTTTTATCATTTTGAATATTTCATGCCAATCCTATCTAGCCTGCAAAGTTTCTGTTGAGAAATCAGCTGACAGTTGTATGGGAGCTCTCTTATAGGTAGTTAGATGCTTTTCTCTTAAAGAGAATCTTCTCTTTAAGATTCTCTCTTTGTCTTTAAACTTTGGGATTTTAATTTTGATGTGTCTTGGTGTGGGCCTCTTTAGGTTCAACTTGTTTGTGACTTCTGCACTTCCTGAGCATGTATGCCTATTTCCTTCACCAAATTAGGGAAGTTTTCCATTATCATGTCTTCAAATAGGTTTCCAATACTTACTTTTTCTCTTCTTCTTCTGGTACCTCTGTGATGTGAATGTTGATACAATTGATGTTGTCACAGAGGCCTGTTAAACTATTCTCATTTTTTTGAATTTTTTTTCTTGTTGCTGTTCTGATTGGATGTTTTCTGCCACCTTATCCTCTAAATCACTGACTCAGTCCTCTTTTTTATCTAACCTATTCTTGATCCCCTTTAATGTCATTTCAGTTATTGTATTCTTCATTTTCGACTGGTTCTTTTTTTGTGCTTTCTATCTCCATTTTTATGTGTTCTCTCTCTTTTTAAAAATTCTCATTGAGTTCATCTACTCTTTCCCAAAGTTTATTGAGCATCTTTATAACAAGTGTTTTGAACTTTGCATCTGGTAGATTGCTTGTCTTTTGTATATTTTTTTTTTCTGAAAATTTGTTCAGATCTTTCATTTGGGACATCTTTGTCTTTCTTTGATCTTTCTTTGTCTCCCTATTATGACTGCCTTCCTGTAATGTTTCTATATAATAGGTATGGCTGCTATGTCTTCTGGTCTTAGTAATGTGGTTTTTCTTACGTAGTAGTTGTCCTGTGGGCCCAGTAGTGCAGTCTCTCTGATCACTTGAGGTGGGTGCTTGAGTTGTGTCCCTTGTATGGGTTATGTCTGATATCCTATTGTAGCTGAGCTTTGGTTGCTGTTTGCACATCAATGGGAAGGATTGACCCATGGGCCTATTGGTTGCAAGGACTGGCTGGTGACTACAATGGAGTTGCTGTTGTGCAGGGGCTGACCTCAGGGAGCAAGATTCACTTTAGCAGGGCTCTGGTGCTCTGCTTTCTTAGTGTGTCATCCACAGATGAAGCCCCAAGTGGTGTTCCAGCTCAGTTGAAAGCTGGTTACTGGGTGTGCCAGCCCATGAACCTCCTAAGAGTGGTCCTGCCTCAGGCCAAGTTTAGCCACAGCCTGTGCCCTGCCCAGGGCCACCTGGCATGAGCCACCAAGCAATCCGCAGGTATCCACCACCTACACTGGGCTTAGAGGTGCTGCTAATGCCAGGCTTGGGGCCTCTCAGTAAGAAGTACAGAACATACTGAGGCCAGATACTGCTTGTTTAGTTTTTTTGAAACTTTGACAGATTTTGGGAAAGTCCTCAGTCTCCGTACATGGCTTGGGTGGGCTTGAAAGTTGGGTGGAGTGGAGTCTCAGAGAATTACCAGGGCAGAGTTACCACTCTTATCCAGGTTAATGAGGATTCACATATACTGCCTCTTGGAGTCTTCAACAAAGAAATAATGGATTCTACCAGCACTTCTGTCTGCGAGAAAGCCACCCCTCCAGCTCTCTCTCTAAAGCCAGACAATTTAATTCCTCCCCATATGTCCCTGGAGGCTTTCAAGCTGCTGCTCCAGCACTAAAGCTCAGAGCAAGTGAGTTTGTCAGTAAGTTCTTGTGAGGGTCCTATTTAAGAGGGGAGCCTGGGACTTCAATTGCTCTCTGACTCGCTCAGCCTCTGATTATACTGGTTTACATAGCCAGATGTTGTGGGGACTTCTATTTCTGGCATTAGAACCCTGGGCTGGAAAGCCCACTGTGGGGCTGGGACCCCTCGTTCCTCCAGGGGGACCTGTGTAGCCAAGATATTCTTCCTGATTTTCAACTGTCACACACAGGTGTGGGACCAGCTTTTTTGTCATCTCCATCCCTCTTACCAGTTTCTAGGTGACCACTTCTGTATGTCCTTAGTTGTAGGACTTCTGTTCAGCTAGACTTCAGGAAATTCTCAATGATGGTTGTTCTATAGTTTAGTCGTAATTTTGATGTGGTTCCGGGAGAAGGCATGCGCAGCATTTACCTACTCCCTTATCTTGACTGGATCCATGACTACAATTTAAATGTAGTTTTCTTCTACAATTCTTTCCCTTCGAGAAATCATATTCTCATGTGTTTCTCTAACTACAATCTCCAATTTTTCATCTTTTCCATCCCCTCACTCCTACTGAATCTATTTATTGTTTTTACTATGACCTTTTCTTTCCAATTCTCTTAGCCCGTTATGTCATTTCAGATGATCTCCTTTACCCCTTGAATCTGGTACATCTAAACTGAAAAGATTCTCTTGAATATGTGCAGTTCCTTCCTTCCTTCTTTCCTTCCTTCCTTCCCTCCTTCCTTCCTTCCTTTCTTCCTTCCTTCTTTCCTTCTTTGTTTCATTTACTTATTTTTACATTATAGTTGACATACAAAATTATATTATTTTCAGATGTACACATAGTTATTAGTAATCTTTATACCTTACAAAGTGATCATCACTATGTCTAGCAAGCATTTGTTATTATACATAGTTATGATACTATTGATTGTGTTTACAGGCTTTTTTAGTTCTAATATTCCATGGCCTGCCTTGTATTATTGGGTTCAGTTGTTCTAACTGTGTTTCTTCTTGAAAATCTCTTACACTAGCAGTCTCAAGAGGTTAAGAAATAAAGGAACATAGTCCTCAGATTACATGAGTCCAGAGTGCACATCATTTACCAAGTGACTGTAAAGAAGAAATCAACCAGTCCTACATAAGAACTCCTCTAGGCATATTTACTTTCTCATATTTTCACTCTAATAACACATTTCTTTAACTTAAACTTATAAACCAAATTCATAGTTCTCTTTCTTTCAGACCTCTTTATTGGGACTAGGTTTTCTATGATGACTTCTCTCTCTTTCTCTCTCCCAGCACATATATATTATGCATATGCATGTGTTCCTTTTTTTTTAAAAAAAAAATGTTATTTATTTAAATTAGTTTCAAGTATACAGTACATTGGTTAGACATCTATATATTTAATTGGACTCTCCTGAATATCTTTACTGAATATTTCTTTTGCTTGCAGACCATAAATCCACCTGGAGCCATTCATGAAAATTCTACTTCTAGGTAGCTCTCCTGGTTGCTGTACTAAATTCCTCACCTCATGTCTCAGGATCAGGAAGTAGGACAGAATCTTCACTTTTTTTTCATTCTGCTTCTAGATATTTTGTGTATGGGTTCAAGGAGGGGAGTGATTTCCTGCTATGAACACTGACTTCCACTAACATAACATACATCTTCCTCTCTCATCTCACTTAATTCTCCCCAGAGGGGAAGAAGCATGACTTATCTCTGAATCAGTGGTACAAATGAGCCCTTCCTACTTCTTCTGAGAATACAAGGTGAATGTAAGAAGCATACATTCTGATTTATATTCTATTCACTTTACTAGAGGAAGTCCCTCAGTTGGAGAAGTCTGAGGAGTCCAGTGCTGTCTATAGCTGCAAGAGTAAATATAAATTCACATTTTAATTTTTGGAAGCCCATTGTTGTTATACACTTTGGTGACATTCTCTAGTAACAACTGGACTCAGACAACCTTTACTGTTAGTTACATCATCAGTTAGCTATTTGACCCTCAAATGCTTCATGTATTACATGGAGAGAATGATGATACCTTAATCCATAGTGGTGGTATGAAGATTCAATGATTTAGTACAAATTTAAATTATTGTACAATGTGTTTGGCTCATAGTAATTGTTAGCTGTT
The DNA here is from genome assembly GCF_902729225.1 of Pteropus medius. Lineage (NCBI taxonomy): Eukaryota > Metazoa > Chordata > Mammalia > Chiroptera > Pteropodidae > Pteropus > Pteropus medius. The sequence goes on from NW_024351730.1 coordinate 12,206,500, forward strand.
ATTTAAAAACAGTATGATCCCTTGATCTTCATATGCTATAATCTTTCTGTCAAAGTTGGTTTGTTTGGAGAATTGTATTGGTTGTAATAACACTATTATTCATTGATCAGAATATAGTAACTACTCTGCTTTTATTTCTATCAATAGACTTATTAAGAAGCTAAAGATTTTTCTTCTTGAGTTATTGTGCTTCTCTGAATAGTCAATGAATACTTTGGCAATTCTTTTGATATTAAAATCTGCTTTTGTTTCTCAGGAGAAATACTAGACAAATTATCTTAGAGAGACCATAGACATTTAAAAAGTAGTCTCCATATTCTTTTTGGTATAACCACTTCTAGATTATATACTATGGATTATTATATAATACAGTTGGCAGAGTTTTAAAATTAAAGAGACCCAGGTTCAAATCCAATTCCACTTCATACTTACTGAAGTATGTATGTTTATGCATTAAAAGTTATTCAATCTCTCTAATTTTCAGCTTGTCCACCTGTATGATAAGAAAAAATAATATCTATCTCATGGTGGGCATTATGAGGTATAATAAAATAAAGCCAATCTGCAGTAATTAGTACCTCATTGGGGCTCAAAAAGAAAGTTATTATTGACATTTTTCAAATTTCTTTGAAATCAGAGTACAAATTAAGGTAGCTTATTAGAGGCAATATCATTTCAATTTGCTTAATTTTTATACTACAGTACTTCTGGAGAACTTCTCTGTATAGGTAGAAAATTTGAGAGGAATCATAATTAGTCTCTAATTGTGGCTGATCTTAAGTAGTATAATCAAGTATACAATAGAAGAGTAGTTGGGTAAATTCATATATTAATCTGGAGGAATATCTTCTCAGGTGTCTTATAAGACAAGTGTCACAGAGGAAACAACTACTCAGTACTAAGAGGTACAAATCAGAGCGATTTCTCATTAAGCATTTTATTAACATATATTTGCTACAATGAAGTTAATGAAGTCACATTAACTTCAAGGTAGCAGAGCAGACAATATCCATGGCCTGCTCTGCTCACCTTTACCTGGATGTGCATTCATATCTTAGTTTCTGTGGGTTCTGAGTGCTAAGAGCTGACAGATGTCCTCATCTCTGGATAATTGCCCTTCCCTCTGTCTTGTTGGAGAGATTAGCACCAATCTCATAGGAGAGTACAAAAGGCTGGCTCCTTGCTTAAAAATGGAACCAACTCCATATTTCTTTCCCTCATAAGTTCAAGTTAAAGTTGGCTCCAACTGTGGCAGCTACTCTCCACGATGATTCCCCATGACCCATATCTCTTGGTATTTATTCCTTTGTAAGGTCCTCTTATATATTGAATCTGGGATGGCCCTATATTACCAATAGAATGTGGCAACAGTGAAAATGCAAATTTCTGAGGTTAGCTTTTAAGAAACTTCAAAGTTTCTACATTTATCTCTTGTAATATTTACTCTGTGAAAAAGTCTGACCATCCTGTGAGGGCCATACTGTAAAGAACAAAGAAAAGTCCAGATAGAGGCAGAAAAGATGCTGGTCAGCTCCAGGTGTTATTTCAGCCTAAGTGTCAGATGTGTGAGTGAAGAAGTTATCTTGAATGTTTCAATCCCAGTGGACTCAACTGGGGAAGAAATGAGGACCCCAAACTTATGTCTCATGTTTTATTGTCTCCTGCTCTAATTCCTGATTCACAGATTCAGGAGATAATAAAATGAGTGTTGTTTTATACCATTAATTCTGGAGGAAGTATGCAGCAATAGATAACAAGAACAGCAACTGAGAACATACACTTGCTTAGCTTCTTCCCCAGTTCTGTTTCTTCTCACCTCCCCCTTCTTTCCTCAGTCCAGTTCTTCAATAAGTCACTTGCACAAGAATTGTCATCTCTGCTGTTCTAGATGATTACACCTAAAACTGGTAGGTTCAATTAATTTTTTTAAAATTAAATTTATTGGAGTAACATTGATTAATACAATTATATAACTTTCAGGTGTACATTATAATTTGACATCTGTATATTCTATTGTGTTTACCACCCAATGTCCAGGTTCCTTCAGCTACCATATATTTGATCCCCTTTATCCACTTCACCCTTCTCCTACTCCCCTATATTTGACCCCTCTTAAACATCCCCCCCCACCTCCCCCTCCCTGTACCTTCTGGTAACCATTAATCTATAGTCCATGTCCATGAGTCTCTGCTTGTTTGTTCTGTTCATTTCTTGCTTTAAGGTTTATATCCTACCTATAAGTGATATCATGTGATTTTCTACTTTTTCAGTCTGGCTTATTTTGCTTAGCATGATTATCTTGAGGTCCATCCATGTTGTCACAAATGGCAGTATTTCATTTCTTTTTATGGCTGAGTAATATTCCATTGTATATATGTACCACTGCTTCTTTAGCCAATCATCTATCGTAGGACACCTTGCTTCCATGTCCTGGCCACTGTGAATAATGCTGCTATGAACATCTATGTGCAAATATCTTTTCAGATATGGGTTTTCAAGTCTTTGGGATAAATACCCAGTAAAGGGATTACTGAATCATATGGTAGATCAATTGTCAGTTTTCTGAGGAACTTCCATACTGCTTTCCATAGTGGCTGTAGCAATTTTCAGTTCCACCAGCAGTGTATGAGGGTTCTTTTTTCTCTGCATGTTTTCCAATATTTGTTATTACTTGTCCTGTTGATTATAGCTATTCTAACAGTTGCGAGATGGTATCACATTGTGGGTTCAATTTGTATTTCTCTAATAGTCAGCGATTTTGAACATCTTTTCATATATTTGTTCACCATTTGTATGTCCTCTAGGGAGAAGCGTCTGTTCAGGACTTCTGCTCATTTTTTGACTGGATCATTGGCTTTTCTGCTTTATTGAGTTGTATGAGTTCTTTGTATATTTTGGATACTAGCACCTTGGATATTAGGCCCTTATCGGAGGCGTTGCTTACAAATATATTTTCCCATTCAATGGTTGTCTCTTTACCTTGTTGATAATTTCTTTTACTGAGCAGAATTATTTAGTTCGATATAGTCCCACTCATTTATTTTTGCTTTTATTTTCCTTCCTTTTGAGGTCAAATTCATAAAACCCTCTTTAAGTCCAAGGTCCTTGAGTTTAGTCCCTATGTTTCTTACATGCATTTTATTGTTTTAGGTCTTATATTCAGGTCCTTAATCCATATTGAGTTAATTTTGGTGTGTGGTGATAGACAAAAGTTTAGTTTCATTCTTTTTCAGGTGGCTTTCCAGTTTTCCCCGCAACATTTATTGAAGAGGCTTTGCTTTCTCCACTGTATGTTTTCGACTTTTTTGTCAAAAATTATTTGCCCATGTAATTATGACTTTACTTCTGGACTCTCAATTCTGTTCCACTGGTCCGTGTATCTGTTTTGCTGCCAATATCATGCTGTTTTGATTACTGTCATTTGTAGTATAATTTGAAGTCAGGCAGAGTGATGCCTCCAGCCTCGTTCTTTTTTTTCTGAATGGCTTTGGCAATTCAGGATCTTTTGTGCTTCCATACAAATCTGATGATTTTTTGTTCTATTTCTTTAAAAAATGCTGATAGGATTTTGATGGGGATTGCATTAAATCTGTATAATGCTTTAGGTAAAATGGTCATTTTAACTATGTTTATTCTTCCAATCCAAAAACATGGAATATCATACTATTTCTTTGTATTTTCTTCGGTTTCTTTTAATAGGGTCTTGTAGTTTTCATTATATAGGTCCTAGGTACTTTAATCTTTTTGTTGCGATTGCAAAAAGAATTATTTTTTCCACTTATTTTTCTGAAACTTCATTATTAGAGTATAGGAACACTATGGATTTTTGAACATTGATTTTGTATCCAGAGACTTTACTGTATTTACTTGTTGTTTCTAGTAGTATTCTTGTGGAGTCTTTAGGGTTTTCTGTATAGAGAATGATATTATCCACAAATAGTGACAATTCAACTTCTTCGTTTTCTATTTGGATGCCTTTTATATCTTTCTCTTGCCTGATTGCACTCTCTAGTACCTCCAATGTTATATTGAATAAGAGTGGTGATAGTAGACAGGCTTTCCTTTTTCCTAATTTTATAAGGAAGATTTTTAGTTTTTCACCATTAAGTATAATGTTGGCTGAGGGTTCGTCATATATGGCCTTTATTATATTAAGGTACTTTCCATCTATTCCAATTTTGTTAGTGTTTTAACCATAAATGGATGTTGTATCTTGTTGAAGGCTTTTTCTGCATCTATGGGTATGATCATTTGATTCTTATTTTTTAATTTATTTATATAGTGTATCACAGTAATCGATTTGCATATGTTGAACGATCCCTGTGCCTCTGGGATGAAGCCCACTTGATCTTGGTGTTTAATCTTTTTAACATGTTGCTGTATTTGGTTTGTGTATTTAGGATTTTTGCATGTGTGTTCATGAAAGATATTGGTCTATAGTTTTCTTTTTTGGTGTGTTATCTTTACCAGGTTTTGGGATCAGAGTAATTGGCCTTATAAAATGCGTTGAGAAGTATCGCCTCCTCTTCGATTTTTTGGATGAGTAGGAAGAGAATAGGTATTAAATCTTCTTCGAATGTTTGGTAGAATTCACTGGTGAAGCCATCTGGTCCTGAACTTTTGATTTTTGGTAGGTTTTTGATGATTGTTTCAATTTCCATACTGCTGGTTGGTCTATTTAGATTTTCCGGTTCTTCTTAATTCAGTCTAAGAAGGTTGTATTTTTCTAAGTACTGGTCCATTTCTTCTAGGTTCTTAAATTTGGTGTTATATAGTTTTCATAGTATTCTTGTATGATCCTTTGTATTTCTGTGATGTAAGTCGTAATTTCCCCTCTTTCATTCTTTATTTTGTTTATTTGTGCCCTTTCTCTTTTTTCCATAGTGAGTCTAGGCAGGGGTTTGTCAATTTTATTAACCTTCTCAAAGAACCAGCTCTTCAGTGCATTTATTTCTTCTTTTCTTTGGTTTTCAATTTCATTTATTTTTGCTCTAATTTTGATAATTTCTTTCCTTCTGCTGACTTTAGGCTTTATTTGTTCTTCCTTTTCTAGTTTTTTAAGATGAAGCGTTACGTTGTTTATTTGTTTTGTTTATGGAGATATGCCTGTAATAATATGAACTTTCCCCTTATGACTGCTTTTGCCGTGTCCCAACAGTTTTGATATGTTGTACTGCTCTTTCACTTATCATTCATTTTTATGTATCTCTTGATCTCTCTTTTTATTTCTTCCCTGACCCAGTTCTTCTTCAGTGGCATGCTGTTTAATCTCCATGTATTTGTGATTCTTCCTGCTTTCTTTCTGCAGTTGATCTCTAGTTATAAGGCATTATCATCAGAGAATATAACTGATATGATTTCAACCTTTTCATATTTGTTGAGGCTATCTCTGTTTCCCATTATGTGTTGATTCTTGAGAATGTTCCATGTGCACTAGAGAAGAATGCATAAGCAGCTATTTTGAAATGGAAGGCTCCATAAATTTCAATTGTGTCCAGTTGGTCTAGTGTGTCATTTAAGGATGTTATTTCCTTATTGATTTTCCATTTGGATGATCTGTCCATATCTGAGAGTGTGGGGTATTTAGGTCCCCTATGATAATAGTGTTTTGGTCTGTTTCTCCCTTTAGTTCTGTTTGTAATTGCTTTACATATTTTGAGGCTCCCTGATTGGGAGCATAGATATTAATAAGTGTTATGTCTTCTTGGTGCATGATTTTTTTTATCATTATGAAGTGTCCCTCAGTATCTTTCTTTACCTTTTTCATTTTGAAATCTAGTTCGTTCTGCTTCTTACGTCTAGTTTGAAGTCTATTAGTACTGCTACTCTTGCTTTTCTCTGAATGCCATTACCTTGAAATATCATTTTTCACCCTTTCTCTTTGAGTCTATATTTGTCTTTGGAGCTGAGATGTGTCTCCTGGAGGCAGTATATGGCTGGATTATTATTATTATTTTTTGATCCATTCTGCAACTCTGTGCCTTTTTATTGGTGAGTTCAGTCCATTTACATTTAGGGTGATTATTGAAATATAAGGTCTTCTTATAGCCATTTTATCTTTTGGTTTCTGGTAGCTTGGTATTTCCATTGCTACTTTGTCCTGATATTTCTGTTTTCTTTATTTTAGTTGGCTTTTGTGGGTTTTCCCTCTGGTTCTTCTTGTTTTATGTTATATACTTCAGGTCTGAATCTTCTGTGTGTGGTTACCAGTACAAATATGTAAAGGATACTTATATGAACAGTTATTCATTTTCTTCTGTGCATGCCTGATCTCCATTCCCCTTTGCAAATTTGGATCTCTGAATCCTCCCCCTTTCCGTCATTTTTATCTCAGTTTGTCTCTATATATGCTTAATGTTCATTACTATCTTGTTATAACAATTCTCTTTTTATTATTTAACCTAATAATGCCCTGTTCTTAGTAAGGTTTGTACTCCTTTGCTTCTATTTGCCTGATAGTCACTTTACTCCTAATTATGGTTTTTTTTTTTTTTTTTTTTTTGTCATTTTGTTTCAGGTGAACTGAACCCTTTCAGGATTTCCTGTAGTGCAGGCCTTGTAGTGGGGAATTCTCTCAATTTTTGTATGTCTGGAAAGATCTTAATTTCTCTTTCATATCTAAATGAGAGCTTAGGTGGATATAATATTCTAGGCTGGTAGTTCCTTTCACTTAGTACTTTAAATATTTGATTCCTTTCCTTTCTGGCTTGTAAAGTTTACACTGAGAAGCCTGACAATTATCTAATGGGTTTTCCCTTATAAATTACTGTTTATTTTTGTTTTCCCTCCCTGACTGCTCTGCGAATTTTGTCTTTGTTGTTGATTTTTGATCATTTTAATACAATGTGTCCTGGCAAAGGCCTTTTTCAGTCGAGATAATTGGGTGTCTGTTGACTCCTTGAATTCCAAGCTCCAGCTCATTCCTTAGATTTGGGAAATTCTCATCAACTATTTGTCTGAAAATGCTTTCTAGTCCCTGCTCTTTTTCCTCACCTTCGAGAATGCCCATTATTCTTATGTTTCCTCTCCTGATGGTATCAGCTAGTTCTTGAATTTCTCTTTCATTATTTTTCATTCTTCAGTTTCTCTCTTCTTCCTTCTGATTTATTTCTAGATTTCTGTCTTCGATATCATTGATCCTTTCCTCCCTTTGGTCGACTCTCTTTCTTAAGCTTGCTATTTCATTTTTCAACTCTTGCAGTGTGATTTTTATCTCCAGAAGTCCTATTTGGTTCTTTTTGAGGTTTTCAATGTCCTTGCTCTGCTCATCTAGGTGTTTTTTCAATTTCTGAAATTGTTGATATGACTCATTTTGGAACTCACTGAGTTTTTTCAGAAGTGCCATCCTGAATTCTCTGTCATTTAAGTCACATATTTCTATGTCTGTAAACTTATTTTCTGGAGATTTTTCTTTCTTTCTGAGATGGCTTGTCAGTTTGGTTGTTCATGGTGTTTATGTTTAATGGACTATTTCTTGTCCTGGCCATTAATGGAAATGTATTCTACTTTTTCCCAGATAGAACATTTATTACATAAAGATCTCTCTTTAGCCTGCTGCAAAGAATGTGCTTTTCTTTTGGTTTCCAGAAGGTGGTATCTAGGCCTCTTGGATCAGTGCTTTATGTAAAGCCTTAAAAATGCCTTTTATTTTCTGATAGATATTTAATCGCTCTCGCTGCCCTCAGTTTTAGTCCCTGTCAGTGTTAGCAATGGTAGTGTTTGCTCAAATTCCCCTGGAATTCCACAGTGTTTGGTTTCAGAGGGTATGGGTGGAGGGGCCCTCTGGGTAAGGGTTGGGGACTGCGGCTCAGCCTTGGTTTTGCAACCCAGGCCTGTAAAAATCGACTGTTGTTTTTCTGCCATCCTACTCCTCTGCCTTCTGCCCTGATGACTGGGCCCTGCTACCGTCTGTGAGGAGCTCACAGCTTTCCCAGGCAGGGCTGTTCAGGGAACTTGCCACTCCATCTCCCTTTCTCCTCTCTTTCTCCCAGGGAGCTCCAGTGGCTGCGAGAGGCAGCTTCTTTATCCACTACTGGACACTGGGATTCTGACCTGTGGTAGCTCTCATGCACAGATCCCACGCTCAGATGTGCTGGTGTGTAGTTCGGGTGTTTTTGTTGAGTTTTAGATGTTCAGCTTATTTTTGATCTCAAGGGGAGAAATCTGGGGACGTCTCTCACACCTCCATGTTTCCTAAGATCTCTGAGACACTGGTGGTGGGTCAGAGGCTCACGCAAGATTTATACTGTGAAAGTCTGCATTACCTGTCACCAGAACAAGGGCTGGAAGGGCAGCCACCATTGTGCCTTAGTCTAGGTTTGATTATTTTTCACACTTTAAAGATGCTCAAATAGAAGCACAGATAAATAAATTAACTTACTGAAAGTCACACAACTAATACTTAGCTGGTATTTGAACCAGACCCCAGAGCCCTTGTTCTTAACCAGAATACTATACATTTCTCAACCAAAGTTAGCACTGCCTAACATGAGCAGAATATCATTTTGGGTCACTATGCTAAAACTTCAAATCAAATAAGACTTAGAATATAAAGAGCAACCATTTACTCTCTTTCTGATTTTTTTTCTTTTTTTTTCATTCTTAGGGTCTGTGTATTCTCCTGAGAGAAAGAATCACTGTCGTGTTGAGCATGTAAGCCTTCTGTGAGATGGCAGGATGACAACACATGGGGTTGCCTGGCTGTCGGCCAAATGAAGTAGTGTTCTGTTTGTACCATGCCAATCTTTTTGTCACTTGTTAAAAATTCAGTGTTATCTCCTTTCCTAAACATTGCTACCATCTGCCTACACATGACTTTGACAATGATTATGTGATAATTACAGCTGTGTATCTGATACCAATTATTATAATGTGGAATGACCAAAGCAAATACATTTTCAAGCATCTATTTTTAGATATCACTCTTCTAGTCTTCTCCACCATCCTGTCTCTCCCAAGCACCTTGCTTATACTTTAGAAAGTTTGTGATGGTCTTGGAAACTATTAATGCTTTCTGTTTCATAAAAATCTTTCTATGCATCTATCAACCAAAATAAAATAGCTTTAGGGGATAATTTTTTTAAGATCACAACAGAGTTATATTGTGGACTGATAAAATTGTTCATTTATTTTTATTACATAGAGCCAAGATAACTTGATAGTTATACAGTAGCATTTCCCCAAATGTGTACTTATAAATAAGTCGGTGCTTGTATTTGTCGATCTTAAGCTTCTTTTCAAAGTTCTTAGGAAACAATACACATTTTGAAATACTATATTTTTACCTAGTGTTGTCTGAAGTATTTGGCAGGTTCTTTTTAACAAGAAATTCCTAAAAGAGCAAATTTTTTCCCAGTATCCAAATTCGGTAAGGATATTGTTTTTCTCTATCTCCCCATCACCTTAGCTGTAAAATATCAATTAAATATCTGTTTAGAGTGATAATATAAAAAATATAAAAATATCTGTTTAGAGTGATAATATAAAAAATAATTTCATCTATATGCCTTTCAAATATCTTTCATATGGAATGCCTGGTAAGTTTCTCAAGGAAAAACCATCTGATTGGAATAAAAGTTGGGTACAACCAGAGACTAGAGAGTCTTATGAATGTAAGAATGAAAGCAAAAGATATAACTCACTCTGGAAGAAAGCAAAGCCATAAATACTGTAATAAAAATTCCTTGATAACTTTCCTGGGAAGTTTTTGCAATTAAGTGTGGAGTTCTATTTGGTGAGAATCCTAAGTGTCAAAGACTAGAGAAAGAATATAAAATTCAAATAAAAAGAAGTAACTGATCAATACAAACAGTACTAACCAGTTGCTCTCTACCTTTCATTAACAAACAAACAAACAAAAACTTACCCATATCTCTCCCTAAAAATTCTACTTGGTATTAAAACATTATCTTGAGCAAGTTTCAGTTAGTTTCAGTGATCATCATGCTTCTGGATCTGACTATCACTCATTCTCTGTATCTCCTATTAGGTGTTGCTGCCTCTGAACCCCTTAAATTTGATATGTGGCCCTCCTTGATTTCTCATAATGCCATGTTCTTCTATCCTAATACTTGTTTTCTCCTTTTTGGTAATTACCTGCTTATTATTCTTATTTGCAATTGTATCCTCTATGCCTAAAATTATATGTAAGGAACATAGACAGTGTATGATAAATATTTATTTATTCCAGTATTCATTGAGAAATTACTACATTTCAGGAGCTGTGCATATATTAAAAATACAACAAAGAAGTCAGACATTGTTCTTGACATCATGGAGCCTCTATCTGAATGTAGGACATGTACAACAAAAATCATGTCTTTTGGATAAATTTAATATACTTACTATTAAGGACAGTGTGTGATAATTGCTAGATCCCAGAAAGATTACATTCATTCTACCACATCTTAATGATCCATTAGCCTCATTTGTGTCCTCTTCCTTCTTACCCAGCTTAGATTTTATGGTCCATTATTGTAGTCACTTCTTTGCCTACATTCTCAACTCTTCTTCTTGTGTAATTCTTGCTTGGCATAACCTCAACCATAGGTAAACACAGCTCTCCATCTACTATATTCCTATAGTGCTTCTGTGTAGCTAAGTGTGGCTGCAGAAAAAATAAAATATGATTCCTGAGCTTATTCTACTTATGAGTGCAAATTTCAAACTTCTCAAGAAGTCTTCTCAAGAATTTACCTAATCGATTCATCCTCTTACTCCTTAATACTTCTCTACTTTCTCACATTATCTAGTTTTCCTTTCTACTAGTTTAATTACACCAGCATATAAATATGCTACAATATTCTGCATCTTAAAAAAAAATTCCATTGTTTTCTAGCTACTTCTTCAATAATTAGCTAGCTTTTATAGAAGAATTCTGCCAAATAATACTTTGTCGATTATGGTCTCTGCTTCACGTTTTTTTTCATTCTCTTTTGATCCAATGATAACCAGCCTTCTATCTGGTCTTGTCAGAATTATAGATAACTGCCATGTTGCCAAATCAAGTTGACTCTACTAAGTCTTCAGATTACTCAAGTGCTGAATAGCACTTGGCACTTTCTCATTGCTTCTGGAATGGTACATTCCCTTGGTTTTCTTATTTCCTTGCTGTCCAGTCCCTTGGACTAGCCAATATTCTTTGACTCATCCTCTATACATTTTAGTGGGTTTTTTTTATCGCAGCTCTTGTTCTTCATCTCTATTTCAAACACACTCCTTGGGTCACTTTACCTAGTCCTAGAGTTTTACATATGCTGATGAATCTCAGTCTTACATTTCTAACCCAATCTTTCCCCTGAACTCTAGATTCATATACCCAACTACATATTAATATGTATACTTGGTATTAAGTGTTTTACATATGTGGGAATCAAACTCTTAATTCATGGTGTGAAATGTTCTCCCTTTTTATCTTCTAATTTTTTTCTTTATGTCATCCAAGTCTAAGCTTAAGTATACTCTCTTCAGAAAATTTCATCCTAACCACCTAGTCAAACCCTCTACCAACTATATGTTTTACTTGGCTGTATTTCCTTCCACAGTATTTGCTTGCTTATTTTTCTTTTCTCCTACTAAAAAGTGAAATTCATGATGACATGCATTGCTATATTCTTAGAACCTAGAATAAAACTTGTAACATGATAGATATTCAAAAATTTTGATAAATGAATATGTGAAATAAACAAATAAAATAATTACAGATAGTTATATATGCTTTAAAAGGATAATTAGGGTATGATGTTGTGTTTAAAAACAAAATAACTGAGTCGGGGGGGTGAATAGAATTGCCAGAGATCTCTCTGGAATAATGACTAAGACTTAAAGAATGAGAAGGAAACTTCCTTACTGAAACCTTACACATTCAACGAAGAGGGGATAGGAAGGGTAAAGGATTTACAGTGTAAAGAATTTATTGAATTCCAGGAATTTAGACCTTTGTGACTGGAACACAGTGGATGAAGAAAAGGGCGGCTTGAGATCAGGAAAGATGAGTAAGAGGTAGATTGTGTAGTTTTTGTAGACAATGATAAGAGGTTTTAGTATTATTCTTAGTGAAATAGAAAACTACTGCTAAGTTTTAAGCAGGGGCGTAGCATGATATTATTTGTTTTTTAATAAGGACTTACCATTCAGTGGATAATGGATATAAGAAGAACAATACAATAGTAAAAACAATAGCAAGAACAGTTATGTGGCCAGGAAAAAGATGATAATGACTAATCTTGAGTTGTGACAATGATATGGAGAAGATGATACAGATTTGCAATTTATTCTGAAGGTAGAATTAATAGATCTTGATAATGGATTTAATATGGCATGGGGTAAAAAAAATAGCAGCATTAAATACAACTTTCAGATATATGTGGTAACAAGAAGCCCTGTCAATTTTTGACACAAAGAATACTGGGTAGGATAATATATACAGAAGAAAAGCAGGAGTGATTTGGGTTAGATTAAATCTGAAATGCCTGTAAGATATGCCAGTGGAGATGTCTAGGCTCTGATAAGGTTCATGTAATTGAATTTTTGAGGTAGTTTTATTATATTCCTCACTTTACAAATGATATAGAGAAGTTAATTAATTTCCCCACACTCCTTTAATAGCAAGTAGAAAAGTAAAAGTTACATTAAATCTGTCTTGCTCTAAAATAGTACATATAACTCATTAAGATTAGGATACCTGAGAAGAAATCTGGTCAAGAAATACAGATTTGGAAGTTGTGAGTTGTTAGCACATGGTATTATATATCCAGATATATAAGTACCTAAGAAAAAGAGAAGACTGAGACCTGAGAAATAACAATATGTAGAGTCTGGCTAAAGAAATAAAGGACAAGATGGTATAACCAATTAGGTAAGAGGAAAATCGAGGGAGTAGTTTCATGGCATCTGAGAGCAGAGTGTTACTGGGAGAAAGAAATGGTGAATTTTGTTGAATTATTGAGAATTCAAGCAAGATGGTCACCAGAATGATCCATATGTGTTTAAAAAACAAATAAGTGCATGATTAAATATCCTTAAAATATATTTCCTCTAGAAAATCACCAGCTTTTTCATTCAGTTTTTGAAAACTATAATCAGGCTGGGTACCTAAGAAATAGTATAGGAAAAATGGAGCAAGAATAAGAGGAATTTATAAGTCACGTGACTGACAAATTATTTGACTTTCTCTGAGGTTCTAAGTCCTTGCCATAAAATATGAAAAGTTAAGTCTATTCTATTTTCTTAATTAACTTCCTGTAAACCCATTATGGTGATGAGGTATTAAAATGCTTTGAAACTCTTAAAGCATTAAAAGATATTGGTTCTTTATACACATGTGAACATTTACACTTTCTCTTATCCTATTTCCCCATTGAATAGCAAACCCCAAAGACTCTAAATTCCACTGTTTACTTAGTTCAGTTGTGCCTAGTACTGTAGAGTTCAGTTCACAGGGTATAATAGATGTCAAATCATATGCTATTTTCCAAATGCTTTATAAATTTTATAATTATCATTATTATCAATCGTACCAATATTTGTAGGTGATAATTTCAGTCATCTATCCACATCATTTTTTTTTCCTAGAAATGTAAATCATACTTTTATATATTTTTAGTACGTATTTAAATCTATTATAACACATAAATTTATAGTACAGTAAGGTTGTGAGCGATAAAATTCTAAAGTTGGAGTCTTTCTTTGTTCTATCACAGTTGCAAAAAAATTTTTTTAATGAAGAAGAAAGACTATCAGAGAATAGTTTTGAGTTTCTTTGTAGGAATTTATGCATATAAATGTCTTTCTAGCATCTATACGCTTTTCAGCCACATTGCAAGGAGCTAACAAGTACTAAGATTTAAGAGACAAAGAGAAAGAATAGCAATATAAGCGATAATAACACTAAATATTTTAAAATTTAGTTGGGCAGACTAAGCCCAAAGTCAGTCTGAAAATATCAGCAACAACATATCTGAAGAGACAGTGTCAGTATAGAAAATACTAGCAGCCCATCAGAGAAACTACAAGGCCAAAAATGAGCAATTAATAATTGAGAGAAAAAAACATCAATATCCCTATTACATGTTCTCTAATTAGTTATATATTTAAGTTTTATAGTCAGTAGATTTTATTACAGGAACAGAACTACCTTTTCACCATAACCATGGCCCTTGGGTGGGCTAGAATAACTTTACAAAAGCAAATGCCATTCTGAAACTTTTATAAGTCAACTTGTTTTTTTCTGACCGAGCTCCCAAAATGGTCATTTTTCACAAGGTTTATACAGGAGACCACTCTAAAGCTCTTATTTTACTATAATGTGACAGCAGCCAGTAACATTTTCAGTTCTTTCTCTACATTCAAAGGATTCACATCCTATGATGGAGATTGGAGAAATGGTATTAGGAGAAGCTGGAGAAAGTGGTTTATTTTTGTGAGTTTTAACTTGGACTTATTTGTACTAAGAGTTTCTCTAATCTACTCACAGACTTGGGATACTTCAATCATAAGCCCTAAAAAATTCAAGATTTATTATAGGTTTCATTGGGAGTTTCTTTTGGTTTTTCTGACTCATCTTCAGATTAATAGGCCAAGCAGAAATCAAATTCCAAAGATATCTAACAACAGATAGAGAAAATATTCTAAGACAAAATGGGCTTTAGTCTACATTACCAGGGAATATTATTTAATATATATGGTGGCAGGCAACCAGAATCACATGGAAAAAGCATTCAGGAAATAAAACTGGGATTCTGGAAACTCACAAGCTAAACAGTTCAAAACAGGCAGACTCACCAACCTGAATTCAGAATAACTCAATCTTTAGACATTTTATAATTTAATTTTGAAATTTAAGAATTGTTTAAGGTATTTTGCTAAAAATCATTTTCAATCTTTTTTATACCATAATAATTACCAGAGGGGGTGGCTTCTCAAGGACAGTGTCAAAGAAAAACCAGATAGAGTTAAATGGCAAGGAAGATTTTAGCCAAGGCTATTGCAATAGAGGAGGGATATTAAACTCAACTCCACTGAAACAAAAGGTGGAAGAGATTTTAAGCATTGGTGTGAGTGGAAAAGTACTAGAGGACATTAGTGGAGAGACATGTGATTGAAATATCTGTGTTCACTGACTGGCTCTTGTCAAAGTTAGGCTTCTACTTTCTCATAGAAATGGGAGATAGGAATGCTTTCTTTCTTGATAGTTATAAGGAAGGTCTATAGTCAGGAAGAAACCTATCTGAAGTTCGATTGAGCAGAGGCGGGTGTTAAGGCTGTCTTCATCAACTGTTACAAGGCTGATGTCATATTATGGTAAAATTGTCTTTTATGATATACGTACTTACAGCCTATGAATTATTCAAAGCAACGAGCAGAGATTTCTGGGAAATCCAGATTAAGATTAATGAGCTTCTCAATGCTCTAAGCCATAGTTCTACCTCTCATCTGCTAAGACTTCACACATTGTTTTGAAAGAACTCAGTTTTACTCCATGGAATCGCTAATGCTGTGCTGAGACACAACTGTTATTTCCCTTTTCTTCTGCCAGCAGGAAATCTTTGGAGAAGGTGTTGTAAGAAGGATACAGGTGATGTTGAAGGGAAAAAAGGGGGAAACAATTGCTTCTGACTGCTAATGTTTAATCTGTCCCTTTTGGAATGAAAGCAGTCTTTTATCTTTGAGTAGAATAAGGTGATTTAGAAGGAGAACAAGATGACACTGTGGTAGTTTATATTGATGCCTTAGTAGTAAATTCAATTCAGCACTTGACTTATGCGAATTTCAAGACTGAGATAAACTTCACTAATGTAATGGCTTCTGGGGAATGAGTTCAGAATTTCTTTCAAGTCTCAAACTGTCGTCGACTTGCCATTTTGGGTTACATTGTAGCAGCAATGTTTGGTCTGCTGCATTTAATGACTTGTCATCATTTCTATCATCTTCATAGAAATTTGCTCCAGGCTGAAACCTGACTCACAAGTTGAAGGGAAGTCATATTCTTTCCCAAATCTGACAACTTCATAATTCAATAAAAGACAAAACAATAATATATATAGCATAAACACTTTAGTAAATGCCTGTTTCATAATCAATTTGTTTGTTCTTTTTATTTTTCAAGTATTAACTTAATATCTATAAAGTCTAAAGACTTCCCGGAATTCTAGTAGATTGATATTGAACAACACAAACATAACTATTCTGTCATGTATACATTTCTTTTATTTCCATCTCTTTGATAGTACTACTATGTACTATGATTTTAATGTTATTTTCTTCAGTACGTTAATAGGAAATCTTTTGGAAAAATATTGTTTTATAGCTTCTTATATCAAAATGGTCTTAAAAACACTTTTATCAAGGTACAATTGACATTCAGTAAACTACACATACTTAAAGCGTGCAATTTGATGAGTTTTGACACATGTATACAGATAGGAAACTATCATCACAATGAAGAAAATGAACATTTTTCATCACCCCAAGTTGCCTTGTTCTCATTTTTGATGCTGTACTCTTGCCCTCTCCAGTCCTACTCTTGAGACCTTCATCCAGAGGCAATCTTTAATCTGCTTTCTGCTATTATTATATATTAATTTCAATTTTCTAGAATTTTAAATAAAATTTATATTAATATGATCATGCAGCATGCACTTCTTTGGTCTGCCTTTTTTATTCAGCATACTTATTTCGAGATTTACCCATGTTTTAGCATGTACTAAGAGTTTATTTTTTTTTAACTGCCAAGAGATATTCTGTTGCAAGATATATCAGATTTTGTTTACCTATTCACCTGTTAATACACATCAGAATTGTTTCCAGTTTTTGAATATCACAAATAAAGCTGCTGTGACTACTTGTTTAAAAATATTTGTAAGGCCATGTGCTTTCATTCTGTTGGCTAAATACCTAGCAGTATAATGGTTGTATCATATGATATGCATATATTTAAATTTTAAAGAAATCGTCAAACTGTATTCTAAAGCGGTTGCACCATTTTATACTTTTACCAGGAGTGCATGAAAGTTTCCAGTTGCTCCATAGTCTCACAAACAATTGCTATGGACATACTTTTTAATTTTAGTCATTGTAAAATAGGGCTTTAGCAGTATCTATCTCCTTATGGTTTCAGTTTGTATTTCTTTAAAGACTGGATGATTAGCATCTCTTTATGAACTTATATGCCATCTCTATATCTTCATTGATGAAGTGTCCAAATACTTTTTATTTTAGTTTTGGGTGATTTTGTATGTTATTATTGAGTTTTGAGAATTCTTTATATATTCTAAATTTGTTGTGAATTTGTTGTGAATTCTTTATATATTCTAGATTTGTTGAGTCAGCTCCAACTCCTGGCAACCCTATGAATGAATGATGTCCACAATGTCCTGTCCTTGGCAACCCTGGGCCGCTCCTATAGATTCATGCTCATGGCTTCCTTTATAGAGTCAATCCATGTCATATTTGGTCTTCCTTCATTCCTGCTCCTTTCTATTATTCTTAGCATTATTGTTTGTTTTTTGTTTTTTTTTTTCCAAAGAACCATGCAGCTTCAGATTTGTCATTTTTTCCTCCAGAGATCTTTCAGGCTTAATTTGCCCTAGGGCCCAATCATTTGTCTTTCTGGCAGTCCATGGTATCCATAGAGCTCTCCTCCAATAGCAATGGCTTTCCTTTCCTTATCTTAACAATATCTTTCTGACAGAAGTTTTTCATTTTAATGAGGTTTGCTTTGTGAATTTGTTTTTTAATGGATTGTCTTTTTCAGGTTATATGTAAAAAATCCTTTGCTAATCCAGGTAATACATTTTTCTGCTATGCTTTCTTTTAACATGTTTGTAGTTTTACATTTTATATATAAAATTGGTCCAATTGAATCAATTTTTAATGTCCTTTGTGTAGAATTTTTTTTTTTGCATATGGATATCCAATTGTTCCAGCATAATTTGGTGAAAATACTATTCTTTTTCTACAATATTGCCTTAGTACCTTTGTTGAAAACCAATTGTCCATATATGTGTGATCTATTTCAAGGGTTCGTACTCTGTTCACATTACAAATTTGTCAATCCTCATGATAATACTACACTGCCTTCATTGCAATAGCCTTATTATAAATCTTAAATTTAGGTAGTGTTATTACTCCTACTTTGTTCTTTTCAAAATTGTTTTGGCTATTCTTGTTATTTGCATTGTATATAAATTTTAAAGTTAGTTTGTCAATTCCCCCAAAACTTCAATATGATTTTGATTGTGAATCTAAAGATCAATTTAGGGAGAATCGAAATCTTAACAATATGAAGTTTTCTAATCCATGGGCAAAGTGTATCTCCCTATTGATTTATGTAGTTTTTACATTACTTCAACAATATTTTTGGCTTTCGGTATTCAGCACTTTCGCATATTTTGTCAGGTTTATTCCTTAATATTTAATATCTTGATGCTAATGTAAATGGTATACTTTTATAAAAAATTTTGATTTCCATCTGAATGGGAAAATATATTTGCAAGTAACACCTCTGATAAGGCCCTAATATACAAAATATACAAAGAACTCGTATGACTTAATAACAACAAAAAACCAAAAGATCCAATCAAAAAATGGGCAAAGGACCTGAACAGATACTTCTCCCTAGAGAATATACAAATGACCAAGAAATATATGAAAAGATTCTCAACATTGCTAGCTATTAGAGAAATGCAAATCAAAACCACAATGAGATACTATCTCACAACTGTTAGAAAAGTTATAATCAACAGGACAAGTAATAATAAATGTTGGAGAGGATCCGGAGAAAAAGGAACCCTCATACACTGCTGGTAGGACTGCAAATTGGTACAGCCATTATGGAAAACAGTATGGAGGTTCCTCAAAACACTAAAACTTGATCTATCATAGGATCCAGCAATCCCTCTACTGGATATTTACCCCAAAGTCTTGAAAACCCATATCCAAAAAGAAATTTGCACACCGATGTTTATAGCAGCATTATTCACAGTGGCCAGGACAAGGAAGCAACAGAAGTGTCTTACGATAGATGATTGGCTAAAGAAGCAGTGGTACATATATACGATAGAATATTACTCAACCATAAGAAGAGATGAAATACTGTCATTTATGACAATATGGATGGACTTCGAGATAATCATGCTAAGCGAAATAAGCCAGACAGAAAAAGTTGAAAATCACATGATATCACTTATATGTGGGACATAGACTTAAAAACAACGAATGAGCAGGAAAATCAAAGATAGACTCGTGAACATAGACTATAGACTAGTGATTACAAGAAGACTATAGACCAAGTGATTACTAGCCGGGTGCGAAAGGAGGTAGACGGGTAAAAGGGGTCAAATATAGCTGGATAGGGGAGAGTGAAGTGAGTAAATGGGATCAATTATATGGTAACTTAAAGATACTGGACTTTGAGCGGTAAACACACAAGAATACACAGATGTCAAATTATAACGTACACCTGAAAATTATACAATTGTATTAATCAATGTTACTAGAATAGGTTATTCATTGCTAGTATATAAAAATGAAATTGATTTTTATATGTTGACATGCTTTGTTGCAACTTTATTTTATTTATTTATTTAATTTTTAATTTTTAAAATCTTTTTATTTTATTTTATATTTTCAAGTTTATTGGGGTAACATTGGTTAATACAATTATATAATTTTCAGGTGTACATTATAATTTGACATCTGCATGTTCTATTGTGTGTTTACCATCCAGAGTCCAGTTTCCTTCCACTACCATATATTTGATCCTCTTTACCCACTTTACCCTCCCCCAAACCCTCTGTATTTAACCCCCTTTACCCTGTCTAACTTTTCTCTCCTCCTACATCCCCTACCCTCTGGTAACCACTAGTCCATTGTCCATGTCCCTGAGTCTATGTTTGTCCTATTCATTTGTTGCTTTTAGATTTATAGCCCACATATAAGTAATATCATATGATTTTCAACTTTTTCTGTCTGGCTTATTTCGCTTAGCATGATTATCTCGAGGTCCATCCATGTTGTCGCAAATGGCAGTATTTCATCTCTTCTTATGGTTGAGTAATATTCTATCGTATATATATACCACTGCTTCTTTAGCCAATCATCTATCGTAAGATAACTTCTGTTGCTTCCATGTCCTGGCCACTGTGAATAATGCTGCTATAAACATCGGTGTGCAAATTTCTTTTTGGATATGGGTTTTCAAGACTTTGGGGTAAATATCCAGTAGAGGGATTGCTGGATCCTATGATAGATCAAGTTTTAGTGTTTTGAGGAACCTCCATACTGTTTTCCATAATGGCTGTACCAATTTGCAGTCCTACCAGCAGTGTAAGAGGGTTCCTTTTTCTCCACATCCTCTTCAACATTTGTTATTACTTGTCCTGTTGATCATAACTATTCTAACAGTTGTGAGATGATTTCTCATTGTGGTTTTAATTTGCATTTCTCTAATAGCTAGCGATGTTGAGCATCTTTTCATATATTAGTTGGCAATTTATATGTCCTCTAGGGAGAAGTATCTGTTCAAGTCTTCTGCCCATTTTTTGATTGGATCATTTGTTTTATTGTTGTTCTTGAGTAGTATGAGTTCTTTGTATATTTTGGATATTAAGCCCTTATTGGAGATGTTGCTTGCAAATATATTTTCCCATTCAGATGATTGTCTCTTTACCTCGCTGGCGATTTCTTTTGCTAAGCAGAAGCTTTTTAGTTTGATGTAGTACCATTCATTTATTTTAGCTTTTACTTCCTTTGCCTTGAGGTCAAATTCATAAAATCCTCTTTAAGTCCAAGGTCCTTGACTTTATTTTCTTCTATGCAATTTATTGTGTCAGGTCTTATATTTATAGCCATATTGACTTAATTTTGATGTGTGGCGATAGACAAAAGTCTAGTTTCATTCTTTTGCAGGTGGCCTTCCAATTTTCCCAGCACCATTTATTCCTTTCTCCACTGTATATGTTTGGCTTTTTTGTCAAAAATTATTTGCCCACATAAATATGGGTTTACTTCTGGACTCTTGATTCTGTTCCATTGGTTCTTGTGTATGTTTTTCTGCCAATACCATTCTATTTTGATTACTGTCACTTTGTAGTATAATTTGAAGTCGGGTAGAGTGATGCCTCCAGCTCCATTCTTTTTCTCAGTATGGCTTTGGTAGATTGGGGTCTTTTGTGCTTCCATACGAATCTGATTACTTTGTGTTCTATTTCTTTAAAAAATACTGATGAAATTATGATGGGGATCACATTAAATCTGTATAATGCTTTAGATAATAAGGTCATTTTAACTATGTTGATTCTTCCAATCCAAAAACACGAAATATCTTACCGTTTCTTTGTATTTTCTTCAATTTATTTTAATAGGGTCTTGTAGTTTTCATTATATAGGTCCTTCACGTGTTTCATTAAATTTATTCCTAGATATTTTATTCTTTTTTTTTTTTTTGCAATTGCAAAAGGAATTATTTTTTCCACTTCTTTTTCTGACATTTCTTTATTAGAGTATAGGAATGCTATGGATTTTTGAATGCTGATTTTGTATCCAGAGGCTTTACTGTATTTGCTTATTGTTTCTAGTAGTGTTCTTGTGTAGTCTTTAGGGTTTTCTCTATAGAGAATCATGTTATCCACAAATAGTGACATTTTGCCTTCTTCGTTTCCTATTTGAATGCCTTTTATATCTTTTTCTTGTCTGATTGCACTGGCTAGGACCTCCAATGTTATATTGAATAACAGTGGCAAGAGTAGACAGCCTTGCCTTGCTCCCGATCTAAGAGGGAAGGTTTTTAGTTTTTCACCATTAAGTATAACGTTGTCTGAGGGTTTGTCATATATGGCCTTTATTATGGTAAGGTACTTTCCTTCTATTCCAATGTTGTTAGTGTTTTAACCATAAGTGGATGCTGTATCTTGTTGAAGGCTTTTTCTGCATCTATGGATATGATCATATGATTCTTATTTTTTAATTTATTTATGTGGTGTATCACAGTAATCGATTTGCATATGTTGAACCACCCTTGTGCCCCTTGGATGAAGCCCACTTGATCGTGGTGTTTAATCTTTTTAATATGTTGCTTTATTCGCTTCACTAGTGTCATATTTAGGATTTTTGCATCTGTGTTCATGAGAGATATTGTTGTGTAGTTTTCTTTTTTTGTGTTATCTTTTCCAGGTTTTGGTTTCAGAGTAATATTGGCCTCATAAAATTAGTTGGGAAGTATTGCCTCCTCTTTGATTTTTTGGAAGAATTTGAGAATAGGTATTAAATCTTTGAATGAAAAACTAAAACCTTCCCTCTTAGAGTTCACTGGTGAAGCCATCTGGTCCTGGACTTTTACTTTTTGGTAAGTTTTTGATGATTGTTTCAATTTCCATATTGGTGATTGTTCTATTTTGATTTTCCAGATCTTCTTGATTCAGTCTAAGAGGTTATATTTTTCTAAGTACTGATTCATTTCTTCTATGTTATTGAATTTGCTATTATATACATTTTCATAGTATTCTTGCATGATCCTTTGTATTTCTCCGATGTCAGTCGTAATTTCCCCTCTTTCATCCCTGATTTTGTTTGTGTCCATTCTCTTTTTCTTTAGTGAGTCTAGCCAGGGTTTTGTCAATATTATTAACCTTCTCAAAGAATCAGCTTTTCGTTGCATTTACTTATTATTATTATTATTATTTTTTTAATATCATTTATTTCTGCTCTAATTTTGATGATTTCTTTCCTTCTGCTGACTTTAGGCTTTACTTGTTCTTCCTTTTCTAGCTTTTTAAGATGAAGTATTAGGTTGTTTATTTGGTCTCAGTCTTGTTTATGGAGATATGCTTGTAATGATATGAACTTTCCTCTTATGACCGCTTTTGCCATGTCCCAAAAGTTTTGATATATTGTCTTATCATTATCATTCATTTCTATGTATCTTTTAATCTCTCTTTTTATTTTTTCCCCTGACCCAGTTCTTCTTCAGTGGCATGCTGTTTAATCTCCATGTATTTGTGGTTCTTTCCGATTTCTTTCTGCAGCTGATATCTTGTTTCAAAGCATTATGATCAGAGAATATAGTTAATTTCATTTTAACCCTCTTATATTTATTGAGGCTATCTCTGTGTCCCAGTATGTGGTTGATTCTTGAGAATGTTCCATGTGCCCTAGAGAAGAATGTATAAGCAGCTGTTTTGGGATGGAAGGCTCTGTAAATGTCAATTATGTCCAATTGGTCTAATGTGTCATTTAAGGATGTTATTTCCTTATTGATTTTCTGTTTGGAAGATCTGTCCATATCTGAGAGTGGGGTATTTAGGTCCCCTATGACAATAGTGTTTTGTTCTGTTTCTCTCTTTAGTTCTGTTCATAATTGCTTTACATATTTCAGAGTGCCCTGATTGGGAGCATAGATATTAATAAGTGTTATGTCTTGGTGCATGATTCCCTTTATCATTATGAAGTGTCCCTCAGTAGCTTTCTTTACTTTTTTTTATTTTGAAGTCTAGTTTGTCCAGTATTAGTACCACCATGCTTGCTTTTCTCCGAATGCCATTTGCTGAAATATCATCTTCCACCCTTTCAATTTGAGTCTATATTTGTCTTGAGAGTTGAGATATGTCTCCTGGAGGCAGCATATGGCTGGGTTATTTTATTTTATTTTATTTTATTTTATTTTATTTTATTTTATTTTTATTAATTTAATTTAATTTAATTTAATTTAATTTATTTTATTTTTTTGATCCATTCTGCAACTTTGTTCCTTTTTAATGGTGAGTTTAGCCCATTTACATTTAGGGTGATTATTGAAATATGAGGTCTTATAGCCATTTTATCTTTTGCTTTCTGGTAACTCGATGTTTTCATTGCTTCCTTGTCCTTGTGTTTCAGTCTTCTTTATTTTGATTGGCTATTGTGGGTTTTCCCTATGGTTCTTGTTTTATGTTAATACTTCATTTCTGAATCTTTAGTGTGTGGTTACCATTAGAAATATGTAAAGGAGATAGTTACATATATATATACACACACATATATACAGTCATCCATTTTCTTCTGTGCATGCCTTGTCTCCTTGCATCTTTGTGAATTTGGATCTTTGATTCCTCCCTTTATCAGTCATTTTTATCTCCATCTGTCCCTATGTATGCTGAATGTTCATCACTATCTTATTATAATAATTCTCTTATTATTTAAGCTTAATGCCCTATTCTTAGTAAGAGTTGCACTCCTCTGCTTCTCTTTGCCTGATAGTTACTTTACTCCTAATTATGTATATATAATTTTGTTTTGTTATTTTGTTTTAGATGAGTTGACCCCTTTCAGTATTTTCTGTAGTGCATGCCTCGTACTGGAGAATTCCCTCAATTTTTGTATGTCTGGAAAGATCTTAGTTTCTCCTTCATATCTAACTGAGAGCTTAAGTGGATACATTATTCTAGTCTGGTAGTTCCTTAATAGTTTAAATATTTGATTCCATTCCAATCTGGCTTGTAAGGTCTGCACTGAGAAGTACAATGATAATCTAATAGGTTTTCCTTTATAAGTTGCTGTCTTCGTTTCCCTGCCTGCCCTAAGAATTCTTTGATTTTTGATCATTTAAATACATTGTGTCTTGGTGAAGGCATTTTTGAGTTGAGATAACTGGGTGTTCTTTTGACTTCTTGAATTCCGAGGTCCAGCTCATTCCTTAAATTTGGAAAATTCTTGTCCACTATTTGTCTGAAAATGCTTTCTAGTTCCTGCTCCTTTTCTTCACCTTCAATAATGCCCATTAATCTTAGATTTCCTCTTCTGATGATTTCAGCTAGTTCTTGAATTTCTTTTTCTTTATTTTTCATTCTTCAGTTTCTCCCTTCTTCTGGTTATTTCTAAATTTCTGTCTTCGGTATCACTGATCCTTTCCTCCATTTAGTCAACTCTATTTTCCAAGCTTGCTATTTCATTTTTCAACTCTCGTAGTGTGTTTTTTTGTTTTTTTGTTTGTTTTTGTTTTTTATCTCCAGAAGTTCTATTTGGTTCTTTTTGAGCATTTCAATCTCCTTGTTCTGCTCATCTAGTTGTTTTTATTTCCTAAAATTGTTGATTTGAGTTGTTTTGGATCTCATTGGGTTTTTCAGAACTACTATCCTGAATTCCGTCATTAAGTCACACATTTTTATGTCTGTAAGCTTATTTTCTGGAGATTTTTGTCTTTCTTTCTAAGATGCCTTGTCGCCTTGGTTGTTCGCAGTGTTTAATGGACTATTTTTCCTCCTGAGCATTAATGGAAATGTATTCTGCTTTTTCCCAGAAAGATTTATTATATTAAGGTATCTCTTTAGCCTGCTGCAAAGAAGTTGCTTTTCCAGTAGGTGGCGTCTAAGCTTCTTGGGTCTCTCTTTATAGAAAGCCTAAATAAGTTTTTTATTTTCTCATAGATATTTAATCACACTTGCTACTCTCAGTTTCAGTCCCTGTCAGTGTTAAAAACAATTTTGATAGCATTTGCTCAGATTCCCCTGGGGCTCTGCGATGATTGGTCCTGAAGAGTTTGTGGGGAGGGATCCTCTGGGTTGGGAGTTTGGGGCTGTGGCTCAGCCTCCATTTTGCAACCGGTGGGGGGGAGGTGGGTAAAAATCAACTGTTTTTTCTCTGCATTCCTGTCTACTTCTCTGCTTTCTGCCATGATGACTGGGCCCTGCTGCCGGCAGCTAGAATTTGGGGCACTTCCAGGCAGGATGATCAGGGAAGTCGCCACACTTTCTTCCCTCCCTCTCCTTCTGCAAGAGCTCTGGCAGCTGTGAGAAGTAGCATTTTTATTTCTCTGAGTACACTGCCCGGCACCCGGGGTTCTGACCTGTGGTAGCTCTTATGCGCAGATCCCACGCTCACATGGGCTGGTGTGAAGTTTAGGTGTTTTTTTGTTGCGTTTTAGATGTTCTGCTTATTGTTATTTCAAGGGGAAAGATCTGAGGACGTCTCTCTCTCTGCCATGTTTCCAAAGGATAGAACCGCAACTTTAACAAACTCAGTTAGTAGTCCAGTAGTCTTTTTTTAAAAGTAAATTTCATTGGACTTTCTATAGGTAAAATCATGCTGTCTGAATAAAGAGATTTTTACTTTCTCCCTTCCTGATTTTTGTGCTATTATTATTACACATTTCGCTTTCATAATTTTTATAACCCTGCATTATATTGTTAATTTTTGTTTGAACAGTCGATTCTCTTTTAAAGAACTGTAAATAATAAGAAAAAAATCTTGCATATGCACCCAGATAGTTATCATTTTTGTGGCCTTCATTTTTTGGTGTGGATCAATATTTCCATTTAGTATACTTTTTTCTTGAATACATTTCTTTAATATTTCTTGCAGTGATGAATTCTATGAGTTTGTGTATGTTTGAAAGCACTTTGCTCCATATTTTTTTGAAAGTTATTTTTTCTGGGTATAGAATTCGAGGTTAAGTTTTTTCTTTCAGCATTCTAAAGATATTGCTCTAGTGTCCTCTCACTTGCATTTATTTCCAATGAGAAATCTGCAATCATCTAATCTTGGTTTTTCTCTTGTCTTACACTGAGTGAATTTAAGATTTTATCTTTATTGCTGCTTTTGTAGCTTATTCCTTTTTCTTATTTTTGGAGTTCAATGACCTAAATAAGGTTTATAGTTTTAATCAAATTTGGAAAATATTGTCATTTTCCCTTTAATTTTTTTTTTGTCCCACTCCTTCTATGTCCTCTCCTTAGTAGACTCCTATTTTGTGTGTATTAAGATATTTCATGTTTCCCCAGAGCTTACTTATTATTTTTTTATTATTTTTAATTCCATGTACTTTATTTTGCATAGTTTTTATTACTCGGTCTTCAAGTTCACTATTTTTTTCTTCTTTACTGTTTGTTCTTACTTTTATCTCATCTGTGTATTTTTCATCTCAAAAATTATAGGTTTTATTTCTATAATTTCTATTTGGATGACTCTTAAAATATATTTTTTATTTACTTTACTTTTGAGCACATGCAATAGCTATAACTTTTAATGTCCTTTTCAGATTATCCTAAAGTTCTTATCAATCTTATCCAGTTTTAGGTTGACTGATTTTTTTTCTCGCTCTGCATCAGATTCATCTGCTTCTTTGTAATGCCCAGTAATTTTTTATTGGCAAGACATTGAGGATTTTAACTTTTTTAGGTGCTAAATATTTTTGTTTCTCTATTCTTGAGCATAGTTCCAGGACAGAATAAAGTTACTTGCAAGCAGTTGGAGCCTTTTAGGTCATCCTATTAAGATTTATGAGATGGGACCAGGGCAGTGCCCAGTCTTGGACTACTTATTCCCCATTACCTATAAAGGCTTATTTTGTGTGTTCTGGTCAATGACCAATGAATGATGAGGTTAGGTTGCCCATTCTGGCTGGTGAAAACAGATGCTATCCCTGGCCTTATGTGAGCATCTAACACTGTTACCATCAACCCTTCCAGGTGGTCTGTTCTTTAGCCTCAAGTAAGTTCCTCATACATATGCAATGATTAGTACTCAGGGCTACTCAAGAGAAATTCTCTGCAGATCTCTGAAATTTTCTCTTGGTGTAATTTTCTTCTCTTCAGCCCTGCAAAGTCTAGTTGATTTGCTCTCCTCGATCTCTCATCTCTTTCACTTCAACTCAGGTAATCTATCAAGTTTACCTGGGTTTTCTCTCCCTGTACCTTGGTTGGAAACTCTATCAAAGAAGCAAACTGGAACAATCAAAACTTTTCTGGTCTTAGCGGTCACTGTTCTTTGTTGCCTGATGTACAATGTCTTACAAACCATTGTTATATATTTCGTCCTGTTTTTAGTTCTTTTAAGAAGGAGGAGAAAATCTGGTCTGTTACGCCTTCATCATTGGAAGTCAACAGTGTTTTTTTAAAGGTAATTTTATCACATTATTATACAAAATAATTTAGCCTGAGTTCTCCTTTCTGGATCACATAGACCTAACAGACCTTTTTCTACTTAATTCACAATAGAATTTACAAGGTCATTTTGGAAATGATTTACCCTCTGTGTGATACTTTATTGTGAGATGACATTCTAAATTGTTTTTACGAAGCTTATTTTCAGTTTCAAACTGGGAAGGAAAAGAAAAATCCAATTGATTGCAATCAGGATAACCTTAAATAGAGTGTGTTTGATTTGGGGGACTTTTTCATTTCTTCAGTAGCTCTTCTTTTGTCATTGCTAAATTAAAATAATTAGCCTGCCTTAAAGAGGGCTTCTCCCTAGAGGATGACTTTATCCTACATCACCAATCTTTGCTAACACAGAAACTGATAACTAAATTGCTAGCTGATCTCTCAAATCATTCCTGGGCAAAAAAACAAATATTATTTTAACAAGTTGTCACTAGAATTAGTCATCTGGAAGAAATTTTTCTCATTTGGAAAAAACGCATTTATAAGAAACCTGTGGGTGGAGAATTTAAATAAAAAGGTGTGAATTTTCAGGAAGCAAGTAATCAAAATGAATTGGTTCTAAGAATAAATAAAGAATAATTTTAAGGTGGGTAAAAACAGATGAAAAAAAGCAGTGTCAACACAGAATAAAGATACATGGTAGGAGGTTGAAATCAGAAAGGATAAAGACAATCTAGTACTTTTAAAAAACAGAATGAATAATGTTTGTGTCTATATTATCTACACTTCCATAGTTTACATGTGCTTCGTGTCTCCAGATCTTCAGAAAAATTTGATCATGCCTCGAGGTCCTCAGACAATTTTATGAAGCAGGCTATCTTCCAAGAGGAAAAGTCTTAATAAATTGTCACTAGCTGATATAATATAGTACTCTTGACTGGTTCCATTCCCAAGAGGTAATTTATATAAATTACAAAAAGTAGATGCAATGCAAGTATAAGATAATCATATGTCTTTATTTTACTTAATGCCAAGATAACATTTGTATGCTTGGTCTATGAAATATTTCTTTTACATAATAGAAGAAGTCCACCTCTAAACATCTCCCAATATGTTATATATTACTATTGAACACAATATCCAAAAATCCAGTAGCTAAAAATAAACATTTAATAGCTCACGTTTTCTGTGGCAAATGAATTAGGCATGCCTCAGCTGAATGCTTTCACCTCAAGATCTCTCACAAGTCTGCTCTGTACCTTGATTGGGAACTCTCTCAAAGAAGTAAGGTGTCAGCTGGAGCTGTGGTCTCATCTGAAGACTCAAAAGAGAAAATTCACTTTCGACTTCAGTAAAATAAATTTTTAAAAGACTCACTTTCTCATGGGCTTATGAACTGAAAATTTCAGTTCCTCACTGCTTGCTGCCAGAGACCTCCCTTAGTCTCTTGCTTAGTGGCTTCTCCATAGGATAGGTCAGAGCGTGGCAGATGGCTTTTTTCAGAGCAAGAGAGGAAAATCATATAGATAATACATAAGGTGCAGATAATAGGAGGCAGGGATCATTGTGTGCTATCTTAGGGACTGCTAAAAATAGTATGTGGTAATTAATGCTCATCTGTTAATCAAAGTAAATTATTAATTAACTGAGGGCCTGGAAGGAGATAGATATCTTCCCTCATGTAGGTTAAGAAAAACTTCAAGAATCTGTGACATTGTCTAATTGTAATATACAACTAAATGAACTATAAATTCAAAACTACATGTTTAAGGTTAGTCCACCTGTGATTAAATAATAATTTTGTTAAAACTGTGGTAGTTTTTCTCTTTTATTTTTTTTAGTAGTTTATAATGTGCCAGTAATTTTAATATGCAGGGGATTAAATTTTATGACTCGGTCCACATGGTGGGAATACTCAGCATGCATTTAATAGAAATGTTTTCTATAAAGTGAATTATTTTAACAGAATTTGAAATAGAACTAAATTCAATTGGTAAAACTTACACCCACCCAATCACTACCTCTGTCCCAAAAGAATAAATAGCTTTTGCTGCATATAGTTAAACATTCTTAATATTTTGATTAAAATATCTAGGACAGGTTACCTCAGCTGACGTTTGGGTTATTTAAGTTTTAAATCAAACCAAATGTATTCTCATTCAGTTTTCTCTTATTTCTAATTTTGTTTTTGTTAACTATGTCAGCATGCTTAGCTCAGCATCATAACTTCTTATTCTACATACCACTCTCCATATCGCCATTACTAAATTACCAAAGAGTTCTTAAATTACATTACCAAAGAGTTCTTAATTCTACACATGCAGTGCCATTTATACCATCTCATTGGCTCCATTTCCATTGCTACCATACAAATGATATCTTCCTTGAATAATTTTAATAAGCTTTCTTGGACTTCCTGATTAAAAATTTTCTTTCCAATATTTTCTCTTCTTTATTCTTTCAACAGCAATTATTTCAAATAATACAATATAATCAGTCTCTTATTATATATTTATTCCTCAAACTTTTTAGGTTGAAATACGATTCTTTACTAAACCAGTATATATTAAGTTGTAATCTCTTATTTTTTCTTAAACTTAGCTCACTGTATTTATTTGTCTGTCTTAAATTATATAGCTTATTTTCCATTTTTCCCATCTATATTACCGCTGCCTTTTGCACCAACATGTCTAAAACTTTCTCATCCAGCAATAATTCTAGTGGCAATTCATTCATGGAAACTTACCTCAGTGTGCTATCTAGAAGAACTATTTCTTCATCCTAAATTATGTTCATACTTAATATTACATCTTTTGTTTGTATTTTTATCACCTCTATTATTCTATAAGGTAATAATGTTCACTAACGTTTTTTCCACCAAGTACTTATAAAAGGATCTTACATATAGTAGACTCTCAACAGAAGTGTAAAAGCTAATTGGTTGAATAGATGAACTAATGATGTGAGTATAAGTAACATCCCACCCACATACATATATACATAAATATACACATAAGCATTTATTACATTTTGGGATGTTTCTGCTTGGATACTTCCAGTGATGAGATGGGGTTCATTTAGATCATTTTTCATCTGTCGCTAGACTGCTCTAATTGCCTGAATAATTTTTTATTTTAATAATCTGAAATTTGACTTTTAAATCTTAGTAATTAAAACTTATTACAATAGTGGGAACATTTAATTCATAATTTTATATTAAATTATAGCTTGTAATATATTTTACATAAACAAAATTCAAAAATTTTACTGGGAATTTGCAGAATAAACCTACCATCTTATCTGTTTCTCTGTGTCATCTATTAACACTCTTCCCTAAATATTAATCATACATAAAGTTTCTCTAATTATTTTTCTTTAAAAATACTTTGAAATTCCTTTTAGATATGCTAGAGGAAGAGTTAATATCATTAAGCTAAAAAGAGCTGACAAGTAGAGTTTTAAGAATCATTATTATTCTAAAAATAGAAAAAGAACAGGAAGAGTCATTTAAAATAATTAAATGTTCATTATATGACATAATAGAGGAGTTAGTTAACACTACGGTGGTAATCACATTGCAATATATAAATGTATCAAATCAATATATTGTACACTTACAACTTACACAATGTTATATGCCAATATACTCCAATAAAAAAATTAAATAAGATAATGCATAAAGCACTTAATATCATGTCTTTGTGGAGAGAAAAATATAGTGTTAATTATTATTTTTGTTAATAATATTACAGAAGTATTAATAAATATTTATGATAAGTGTATAAAAATATAGATAAGTGTATATAAAATGTTCAGCCTCTCTGGAAAACAATACTTATTGTTAAAACAACGTGTACATATGTGATTTAGAAGATATTATATAATTTCAGTAGTGCTTATATCTAGGTTATAAAATTCTTGGAAAATTTTTAATTTTTCTATAGTTTTTTATTTTTTCAAGCTTTAAAATGTTGAATATGTTTTTCTATAACTAAAAATGAAGTTTTGATTTTGACTGTTAAATATCTCCTTTGCTTTTTCATTTTACATATCTCAATGTATTATTAGCCTAAATGTTTCTGATACTTTTCTCTCAGATCCACATAATCCTGTTGTTTTTATCTTTTGATATTACTTTTGCTCATCTTCTATACAAGCTTATTCCATACCTGATCTACACCAGACATTTACATTAATTTATTTGACTATATTTCTTCTTACTTTCAGTTAAAAATTACTCAAGATTATTTTTTAGAAGGAAAGTATTGGATCATTAATTCTCAACTATCTCTGCTCTCAAATCCTTACACCCTTTGATGATTATCTGCATCAATACCAATGGCTCACCATGACAATACTCTAAACTAAGGGTAATATAGTCTGTGTATATAATATATAGTCTGTGTATATAGCCTATCTTTGTGTGTGTATGTTTATGTGAATGATTTTTTTAAAATCTTAAAAAGCAATCCTGATAAACTTCCCTTCAACACCTCATTGAGATTGTACCTTAAGAACTCCCATCCATCTGAGACATTTAATTTTCCAGGTCTTGGTTGTGGAACACTATGTGAAGTGATGGAAATAGTCTTGGACTTGTTATCAGATGACCGAGGTCAAAGGCCTTGCTCTGTCATTTACAAGTCTTGTGATCCAAGCAGTCACTTAGCTTTTTTTGCACCCATTCCTTGATTTTAAAATAGAGATAAAATATCTCATAAAGGGGGTTGCCAAAATGAAGTGAGTTAATATCAGAAAGCTCTTTTAGGATAAAAGGTTATATAATCAAAGGCATGCTTATTTTATCATTTTCTTTTAACGTTGAAGTATTCTTATTTAACATTTAAGACCTCTTCTTTGGTGTGCTCTCTCAGCCCTTTCGTTATTTGGAAATCCAAAGTTAAATGTTCATTTTCAGGCCTTTTCACATTAACAGTTAGTTTCAATTGGTCAGGCCACTTTGGGAGTACTGTAGGCAAAAGCGTCCCTAGAAAGTGTGACAAGCATGATTTTAAAGACCATTACATACCTCCATAAATCTGTTACACTGTCCTAAACATAAGGAAATTATTGAAATAACAGATATGTGACAGTAGAGACAGAAAAAGAATACAGAAAGCACAAAGTAATAGTAACATTAATATTAAATGCAGTCGATAAAAAAAAAGTCAAAGGACAAACAGGTTATTTAATATAAACGTAAACAATCATAATTATTATTTTTAACTTAATACATAACAGGACACTCAATAGCTAAAATCCCTCAATGATGACTTCCATTGCATGTAGAATCAAGTTTCAACTTCTGAATTTTTTATTTAAAATTAGGAGCGCACAGTGGATTCAGCAGCAGCGAGTACTTAGTTGTTGTTAGTGTCAGTTGCTCCAAGCAGTGGCCTCGGTGACTGGAAAGAGGACTGGAAAACCAGTCATGGTGGTTACTATGGTGGCATGTTCACCCCTAAGGTATTTGCCTGAACTGGAACTTATGCTGTAGCCTTATCTTTGTGGATTTTTCTAAAAATCTAAAGTATCTTTGGAAACATGGCAGAGTGAGAGATGTCCCCAGATCTCTCTCCTTGAAACAACAATATGCTGAACATCTAAAATTCAACAAAAACCACACAAACTGCACACAGCATGTCTGAGTGTGGATCTGTGCATAAGAACTACCACAAGTTAGAACTCTGGGTGTTGGACTGGGAGAAACAAAGAAGCTGCCTCTCACAGCCAGAGCTTCCTGTAGGAGAAGGGGGAGGGGAGAAGGAGTGGCAAGTTTCCTGAACATCCCTGTCTAGGAAAGCTGTGAGCTGTGTGTGGCCTGTGGCAGGATCCAGTCATCAGGGCAGAAGGCAGGGAAGAGGATCAGTAGGAAAACAACAGTTGATTTTTACTGGCTGCGGTCGCAAAAACGAGGCTGAGCTGCAGCCCCAACCCCCAACACAGAGGGCCCATCTCCCCATACCCTCCGAAACTGATAACACGGAACACCAGGGGATTCTGAGCAAATGCTACTGAAACTGTTGCTAACACTGACAAGGACTGAAACTGAGCGTAGCGAGTGTGATTAAATATCTATCAGAAAATAAAAAACATTTTTAAGACTTTGTATAAAGCAGAGATATAAGAGTTTTAGATGGCACCTACTGGAAACCAAAAGAAAAGCACATTCTTTGCAGCGGGCTAAAGAGATACCTTTATATAATAAATCTTCTTTCTGAGAAAAAGCAGAATACATTTCCATTAATGCCCAGGAGGAAAAATGGTCCATTAAACACCATGAACAAGCAAGGTGACAAGGCATCTCAGAAAGAATGACAAAAATCTCCAGAAAATAAGCTTACAGACAAAGAAATATATGACTTAATGACAGAGAATTGAGGATAGTACTTCTGGAAAAACAGTGAGTTCTGATATAAGTCATATCAACAATTTCAAGAATTGAAAAAAACATCTAGATGAGCAGAGCAAGGACGTTGAAACCCTCAAAAAGAACCTAATAGAACTTCTGGAGATGAAGAACACACTGCAAGAGTTGAAAAGTGACATAGCAAGCTTGGGAAATAGAGTAAACCAAATGGAGGAAAGGATCAGTGATATCGAAGACAGAAATCTAGAAATAAATCAGAAGGAAGAAGAGAGAAACTGAAGAATGAAAAAATAATGAAAGAGAAATTCAAGAACTAGCTGATACCATCAGGAGAGGAAACATAAGAATAACGGGCATTATCAAAGGTGAGGAAAAGGAGCAGGGACTAGAAAGCATTTTCAGACAAATAGTGGACGAGAATTTCTGAAATCTAAGGAATGAGCAGGAGCTTGGAATTCAAGAAGTCAGCAGAATACCCAATTATCTCAACCAAAAAAGCCTTCACCAATACACATTGTGTTAAAGTTATCAAAAATCAACGACAAACACAGAATTCTTCAGGCAGCCAAGGAGAAGAAAATGATAACTTATAAAGGAAAGCCCATTAGATTATTCTCATACTTCTTAGCACAAACCTTACAGCCAGAAATGAATGGAATCAAATATTTAAACTATTAAGTGAAAGGAACTACCAGCCTAGAATAATGTATCTAGCTAAGCTCTCCTTTAGATATGAAGGAGAAATTAAGAACTTTCCAGACATACAAAAATTGAGGGAATTCTCCACTGTGAGGCCTGCACTACAGGAAATACCGAAAGTGGTCAGCTCACCTGAACCAAAATGACAAAATAATATATACACATAATTAGGAATAAAGTGACTGTCAGGCAAATAGAAGCAAAGGAGTGCAACCCTTACTAAGAAGAGGGCATTAAGCTTAAATAATAAGAAGAGAATTATAATAAGATAGTAATGAATGTTCAGCATACATAGAGACAAATTGAGATAACAATGACTGAAAAGGGGAGGATTCAAAGATGTAAATTCGCAAAGGGGAATGGAGATAAGGAACGTGCAGAAGAAAATGGATGACTGTATATATAATTACAGTCATATTCGTAATGGTAACCACACACTAAAGATTCAGAAATGAAGTATATAACATAAAACAAGAAGAACCAGAGGGAAAACCCACAATAGCTAACCGAAATAAAGAAGACTGAAACACAAGGACAAAGAAGCAAGAGGAACACCGAGCTACCAGAAAGCAAAAGATAAAATGGCTGTAAGAAGACTTCATATTTCAATAATCACCCATAATGTAAAAGGGCAAAACTCGCCAATGAAAAGGCACAGAGTTGCAGAATATATCAAAAAACAAACCCCAGCAATATGCTGCCTCTAAGAGTCACATCTCATCTCCAATGACAAATATAGAAACAAAGTGAAGGGGTAGAAAATAATATTTCGAGGAAATGGCATTCAGAGAAAAGCAAGAGTGGCAGTACTAATATTGGATGAACTAGACTTCAAAATAAAAAAAGTAAAGAAGGATACTAAGAGGCACTTCATAATGATAAAGGGAATCATGTACCAAGAGGACATAACACTTATTAATCTATGCTCCCAATCAAGGAGCCCCAATATATATATATAAAACAATTACTAGCAGAACTACAGGGAGAAACAGACAAAAACACTATCATTGTAGGGAACCTAAATACCCCACTATCGGATATGGACAGATCATCCAAACGGAAAATAAGGAAATAACATCATAAGGAAATAACATTCTTAAATGACACATTAGACCAACTGGACATAATTGACATTTACAGAGCCTTCCATTTCAAAACAGTTGTTTATACATTCTTCTCTAGTGCACATGGAACATTCTCAAGAATCAACACATAATGGGAAACAGAGATAGCCTCAACAAATATAAGAAGGTTGAAATCACACCAATTATATTCTCTGATTATAATGCCTTATAACTAGAGATCAACTGCAGAAAGAAAGCAGGAAGAATCACAAATACATGGAGATTAAACAGCATGCCACTGAAGAAGAACTGGGTCAGGGAAGAAATAAAAAGAGAGATCAAGAGATACATAAAAATGAATGATAAGTGAAAGAGCAGTACAACATATCAAAACTGTTGGGACACGGCAAAAGCAGTCATAAGGGGAAAGTTCATATCATTACAGGCCTACTTCTAAAAACAAGACTGAGACTAAATAAACAAGCTAACGCTATATCTTTACAAAACTAGAAAAGGAAGAACAAATAAAGCCTAAAGTCAGTAGAAGGAAAGAAATCATCAAAATTAGAGCAGAAATAAATGAAATTGAAAACAAAAGAACGATAGAAGAAATAAATGCACCAAAGAGCTGGTTCTTTGAGAAAGTTAATAAAATTGACAAACCCCTGCCTAGACTCACTATGGAAAAAAGAGAAAGGGCACAAATAAACAAAATAAAGAATGGAAGAGGGGAAATTACGACTGACATCGTAGAAATACAAAGGTTCTGCAAGAATACTATGAAAACTATATAACACCAAATTTAACAACCTAGAAGAAATGGACCAGTACTTAGAATAATACAACCTTTTTAGACTGAATCAAGAAGAACTGGAAAATCTAAATAGATTAACCAGCAATATGGAAATTGAAACGATCATCAAAAACCTACCAAAAATCAAAAGTCCAGGACCACATGGCTTCACTAGTGAGCTCTACCAAACATTCAAAGATTTAATACCTATTCTCTTCAAATTCTTCCAAAAAATTGAAGAGGAAGCAATACTGCTTAACTCATTTTATGAGGCCGATATTACTCTGAAACCAAAATCCAGTAAGAATAACAGAAAAAAAGAAAACTAAACAACAATATCTCTCATGAACACAGATGCAAAAATCCTATATAAGATACTGGCAAAGCGAATGAAGCAACATATAAAGATTAAACACCACAATTGAGTGGGCTTCATCCCAATGGCACAGCGATGGTTCGACATATGCATAGCAATTAATGTGATACACTGCATAAATAAATTAAAAAATAAGAATCATATGATCATACCCATAGATTCAGAAAAAGCCTTCGACAAGATATAGCATCCATTTATGGTCAAATATTTACCAAAATCTGTATAGAAGGAAAGTACCTTACCATAATAAATATATGACAAATCCTCAGCCAACTTTATACTTAATGGCGAATAACAAATATTGGAGAGGATGTGGAGAAAAAGGAATCCTCATACACTGCTGGTTGGACTGCAAATTGGTACAGCCATTATGGAAAACAGTATGGAGGTTATTCAAAAGACTAAAAATTGATCTACCATATGATTCAGCAATCCCTATACTGTGATTATCCCAAAGATTTGAAAACCCATACCAGAAAAGATATTTGCAAACCAACGTTCATAGCTACGTTATTCACAGTGGCCAGGACATAGAAGCAATCGAAATGTCCTATGATAGATGATTGGCTAAAGAAGCTGCAGTACATATATACAATGAAATATTACTCAGCCATAAGAAGAGATGAAATACTGCCATTTGCAACAACATGGATGGACCTTGAGATAATCATGCTAAGTGAAATAAACCAGACAGAAAAAGTTGAAAATCACATATCACTTATATGTAGGATAGAAACCTAAAAGCAACAAATGAACAGGACAAACAAACAGAGACTCATGGACATGGACTGTAGACTAGTGGTTACCAGAATTTATAGGTAGAGGAGGAGTGGGTAGGTAGACAGGATATAGGGGGTCAAATATAAGGAGGTAGAGGGAGGGTGAATTGGGTAAAGGGAATCGAAGTATATGATAGCTGAAGGAAACTGGACTTTGGGTGGTAAACACACAATAGAATATACAAATGTCAAATTATAATGTATACCTGAAAATTATAAAATTATATTAATCAATTTACCCCAATAAACTTAATTTAAATAAATAAGTAAGTAAATAAATAAATTTAAATCTGTGTGTGCATGTAGTTTTTGAGTTCTCTACCTTTTAAATTATATTCATGGTTAGAAATGATATTTTATGTTTTAGGTCATACTTTAATTGAATAAACATTCAATCAATGTGCCATTTTTTTAATTGATAGAATCAAACTAATAATGGATCTTTTGGATTTTAGATACTTTTTAAATTTATTTTATTGTATATTTTATTTTTTTAAATATTTTATTTTATTATTTATTATCTATTTTTAAATTAATTAATTAATTAATTTTATGGTGACATTGGTTAATGAAATCCAGTTTCAACTGTTCACTTTAACAGTAAGCATACATATATTTACATTGTGTGTTCACTTCCCATATTTTGATTTCTTTCCATCACCACATATTTGACCCCCTTAACCCCATCTACCTTTCCCCACCCTCCTCCCCACTACCCGCTGATAACCACTAGTCTATAGTCCATATCCATGAGTCTCTGTTTGTTTGTCCTGTTCATTTATTGCTTTTAGGTTTATATCCCACATATAAATGATAGCATGTGGTTTTCAACTTTTTCTGTCTGGTTTATTTCACTTAGCATGATTATCTCGAGGTCCATCAATGTTGTTGCAAATGGCAGTATTTCATCTCTTCTTATGGCTGAGTAATATTCCA
The DNA here is from genome assembly GCF_902729225.1 of Pteropus medius. Classification (NCBI taxonomy): domain Eukaryota; kingdom Metazoa; phylum Chordata; class Mammalia; order Chiroptera; family Pteropodidae; genus Pteropus; species Pteropus medius. The sequence goes on from NW_024351730.1 coordinate 12,245,368, forward strand.
TTGTATATATGTAGCACAGCGTCTTTAGCCAATCATCTATTGTAGGACACTTCCTTTGCTTTCATGGAGATACTTTTTAAAAAAATTTGCTTTTTGTTCTTTTCAGTATAGCTTATTAGTAAAAGAAATAGCTTATCAATTTTCAAATCCAATTAGATAATGGAAATGAAATTAATTAATAAAACTTAAAATAGTATTTATTTGGTAGACAATATTCATGTGTATATAGACATATATATATTTATATATATATCTGTAAATTATATGCACACATCTTTAGCAATTAATTTTAAAATTATCTAGTGATTTCTCCATTCATTTTTTTATTTGTTTTCTCTTTCTCGTTTTAAGTAACAGAACTGTATGAGAATTGCAAAAATTTCCCAATTAGGAGTTCTAGAAATTGAATTTTGATGTTATACTAATCATGGGTAACTGTAGGAAGTTTTTTTATCCCTAATTATTAAGGGATTTTGTTTAATCAACAGAATCAATAGAATTTAAATTTGAGTAATTTTATAATAGGAGCAGAGTTTTCAGGAAGAGCGATAACATTCAATGTACTTTGTTCAGGTCCTATGTTGCTTAATGTATATGTGTAAAGAGCTTCACACTGACCTAGCTATACTCTACTGTTAATAAGTATGCCTGGGAACCCAAGTGAAGCTAATATATTTTATGTTTATTAGTTTTTATTTTTAAACAAATAGCTAATCAGAAGAAATTCAGGTATGAGACTTAAGGAAAACATATGGACATAGCAAAGCAGAACTAAATAATATACACTAGCATGTAAAAAATGCTCAAGATGTTAAAAATAATTAAATGTGACTAATCTTAAGGATATGACTTTTAACTTAAAGTTTGAGTCTAAGAATATTTTCTAATCTATTTTAAGAATGACTGAACCATGTTTCAAAAATATCCCAAACTCTTTATAAGTAAGCACCTAATTTTAATATGGTTTCTAATTCATTGAATAATTAAGAGAAAATACTGATGTAACAAACCAAAAAGCCTGTATTATTCTTAGTTATAATTTCTTATCATGTTTATGTGTATAATTTAAATGCAGTAGGTGAGAAAATATAACCATTATAAATGGAATTGTTATTTGACCTCCCATAATGATTGTAATACTTCAGTTTTACTCTTAAAATAGCCATTTATGGAAGATGAAGTGAATGGTTCTCACAGCATGAAATATTTCTAAAGATATGGAATTTGAAGAGAAAATCCAATTTTGTTTCCATTTTTTATCTCTTTTTTTCTTGCTCCAGAATTACTTAATATGTTAAAGTCTCAACTTCACCAACTCTTTTTGTAAAGCCAACAAAATTCTTCACTATTGTATTTAAAAGTCTAACAATATCCCAAATTGATATATTATTAGTTCAGTATAGAGCGTCATTCTGTGTGCCATGTTCAACATTCCTAATTTCAATATATTTCCTCACCTCAGGGTAACCTCAGATCTTAGATTAATGTCCTTTGATAACAGAGTGCAATTTTGCATGACATATTTTCAGTTGCCGAAGAGTTGCCAAAGCCGATGCTTTGGTAAATGCCTTTTAAGTAGAATAAATCTCATGCAATAAAACAAATGGCCTAGTACACTTTGCAACTATAATGAACACTGTGCAGGGGCAAAAAACGTCAACAAAGTTTTCTATAGACAATGAATATATGCCGGGAGTTGTGTTTTTCTCTGCACTCAAAACATCAAAATCATTATAATGGGTTCCCACTGAAGCCACCTTTCTTGGAGTTGCCAGGGATGCAGGTGCAAATGACGTACAGGTGCAAATAATTGATCCAATTCTTCTATATTAACATTGTGAGGATATTGTGGCCTCTAAGTAAATAGAAGGCAGATTCTACTTTTAAGGATTAAAAAATGCCTTAATCTACACCATTAGAGCATTTTTATATTTAGAGCTAATTATGACAGGGATACCAATATTTATTAAATCTGAAATTTGTTCACCAAAATTAAATTAGAAATCACTAAAATACTGATTTTTCTATTGCAAAACAATTCAAAGTGTTTTTATAATTGCATGTTTAAAGTGATGTTCTAATGACCAAGAAAGCCTTAAAAATATTTCACTCAGATTTCATCATAGTCGTGGCTATACTCTGTGGAATTCCGGGTTTCTATTTTGTTTTTAAGAAGATATACGGTCGTTTTCCTTCAAATAGCACAAACAATAGTAATCCAAGTAAAAATGAGAAGTCTTTTTTAATTCCTAATGCCACATTTTTCGTGTTGGTGCTATGTACCTGATTCAAGTTTGCATTAGTTGGACTTAACACAGTGCTGGACAAGGCAGATGTATAGCGTTTGTGTTTGGTTTTATATACTGCTTTATTTCTGGAAGGAATTTTGAATGCCTTTTTCTTCCATTAAATATTATCATGATAACACTGTTAAGTTTCATCTTGGATTTTTGAGAATAAGCTTCTATAAATTGTTTACTAGCATTCAAAAATGCATTATAAGTTGTTACATAAATCACAGTTATTAAAGATATTTAATATACAAAATTACATTCTAAAGCTTTAGTATATGTGTGTATATATGTAATATATATTATATATATTTAACTTATTTAATGAGTAACTATTCATATTTAATGAACACATTACTTTCCTGACACTATTCTAAGTGTGATTTGTTACCTCATCGACTGTGCACAGTGGCTGCGAGGTAACTGCCATTATTATCATCACCTCAGTTCTCTAGATGAGAATACTGAGATATAAAAGGGTTAGTCATTTTGCTAAGGTCACAAAGCTAAGCAGTTGCAGAGCCAGAATTAGAATACGGGGCATCTGCCTTCAAAGTCTGTTCATTTAATGACTCTTATTAGGCCTTATTATAAATTTTGTGATAGCACATGATTATGGAGGCATCTATAACTGATCTATAAACACTGGTCTTTTAATTGACTTCTTCATATAAATGGTTCTTTTTCTCCCTTCCATTTTAATATGCTTCCAACATTATCACAATATTCTTTTTTATTTTAGTGCACTTCACAAAAGCCTACAAATTTCAGATTAGTCAGATTAGTATTTGTTCTGTTTTCTTTTTTACAAGAACCCCTGAAAGAGTTCAGTGGAAATTATCAATGATCCGGTAACCTTCCCTTCCTTTCTAACTTAAACTAAATATACTGAGGGAATATGAGTTTCAAGGGAGAACATAGAGTAGGTGTGTGATTAGGGAATACCTTGGTGGAATATTAAAAACTCATGACCAATTTAAAAGAGAACCCTATGTTTCATATTTTTAATAATCCAGAATCTATTACTCCACTCCTTTCATTGGTCTAAGCCACCATCCTCTTTCAGTTGGATTATTGCAGGTTCCTCCTAACAGTCCCCAGTTCCTCCATTTTTGCCCTCCATAGTTATCTATTCTCCACATAACAACTGAGTGATTTTAAAAAATCAGTTTATATCACCGTTCTGCCTAAAATTCTTCTGTGGATCCCTCCTTCACACAGATTAAAACTAGGAGATTTTCAGTGGAATGCGTGGCCCTACAAAAACTCTTCCTATACTTCTTGTGTGAGAGGAACTTTTGCAATATCCTTAATCCCCACTACCAGCTCCCTTGCTCTTTTAGTTCCAGGCACTCTGGCCTCCTTGTGGTGTGGTTCAGTGAACAAAGAAAATACAAAACACTCTTCTACCTCTTTTTTCTCCAGATATTTTTCCAGGTAGCTCCATCAGTTCTTTTGGTTATTTGTGCAGATGTCACCTAACTAGAGAGGTTTTCACTATGTATTCATATAAAATAGCAAAATCTGCTGTCATACTCATTGCTCTCCTCTTCTCTTTCCTTTCATTCATTCTGCCTATCTGACTTAGCATATTGTTTGTGTATTTTTGTTTATTGTCTGTCCCCTCCCTAGAATGTAATCCACTCATCACTATGGGAAGCTCTTGCCAATTCTAGGCACTGGTGCATCTATTATTGGAGTCCAAAACAGTAGCTAGAACCTATTGGGCACTCAATAAATATTAGATTAATACATGGATTAATGAAAGAAAAAGAATAGAATAGGAAAGGAATAGAAAATGGGAGGTAGAAAAATATTGCAGATAAATAACTATCAACAAATATTCTCTAGGATTTGTTTGGTATCAGTGAAAGAATGAGGAGATGTCAATATTTACACTCTCTTTTCTCTATAATTCCAGAATTGTAAACTAAGTTTGAAAATTCTGATTCATTGTTTAATTTTGTATTTTCACCTGTTTATAAATCACGTATCTTTTTTGGTTTCTTTGTTAACTTATTATCTGTTTCGTAGTCAGATTTACCAATATTATATTTATAATACAATGTTACAACCTATATTCTATTCCATTCTTTGCATTTGACCTAGCCAAAGGAGAAAGCAATAAGATGCCTTTTATCAAACACAACTTTTTCTATTTGTAACTAGTGTTTCTCTCCTTTGCTACTATTCTTCATGCCCACCGATTTTATTTTGGGATTTTCTCCCAGGTCTTTCTCACAAACTCTTCAATCAGTGACTAGAGCATTTATACCTTAATGTGAATTTTTTCTTATTAATTTTTCTTTTCTCTCAGACATGATTTTATGTTAAGACTTATTTGGTGTATTCATCTCAAGTACTGTTCAAAAAATTTCTCTGAACTCTACAAATATTTAGATATATCCACATGCATGTATATCATAGGTCCTAGAAGAGTGATGCACACACGTGCTTAAAACACAGTATCTCTCATACTAGAATCTGCATCTCTTGAGAGCAAGAACTTCTCTCATTTACTTTTAAATCACACATTCTGTGGAATCCAAATACATTAAACATTTAGTAAATATTTTTTAATATATATGAATGAATTAAATAAAATTTCTAGTAAAATGACAGTAGAAAAAAAGCCATAGATTTGTTTAGTTGCTATTTTATATCTATTTTTATTTTCTTGTTGTTTCTTTGCCTTTATGAAAGTTTATAGTTTGTTTATGTAGACCAAGTTGAACTTTCTGCTCTTGTTGCACAGCTAGGAGGACATTTTCTTGTTGACATAGAATATATCCAAATGTATATATATATTGTTCATTTTTGGCATATTTATGTGATACAGTGAGGATAATATTTTTGTTCAAGTTTACAGTCCATTATGCATAAAAAAATAAGATGGAGAAAATGCCGTGTCCTATACTATTGAATATTTTAAAGCAAATGACCTCTCTTGTTATGAATTGTGGAAAATATGTCAACTTCTTTTAGCAATAATTCTGGTAGATAAGGTTCTGTATTGCTGATATGAGACTGCTCTGAATTATATCCATAGACCACATTTCTGATTAAAATTATCATTAAAATTTTGTAGATTCTGTTACATTCTTTAAAAGAATTAGAGTTTTGATTATTTTATTACATTATTTAGCATCAAGCCAAAAAAAAAAAGAGGAATCCAATCCATGTTCATTAGATAACAGGTTAAAAGTTACAGCTGAGAGAAATAATTTTCAAAGAAATAAAATATGCATTAGAACAGAGTAAACATTTTTTAAAAATATGTGTCATTATTAGAATATATTTTCAAATTGCAGAATGGTTTGCTAGAGTAAAAAAAGATAATATTTAAAGTTACCAGCCTCTACTGTTTTTAAATGTTTGACTTGATAATGGATGTACCTGTTACTGACTTCTAATCCCTGGCTATAGTGGAATGATTATTTTGAAGAGGAAAAATAAGAGAGTGAGATATAAATAAGAAAAAGTCTGAATGTTGATTTGGAACTCCTCAGAAGCTAAATAAGAGACATTTTAGGCTTGTCTGGTTGATCTCTCCTATCCGGACACATTGAAGGACATCCTTCCCAATCTACTTATAGTTTGGTGGGCTGTGTGACTTATTGTGGTCCATTGACATGAGTGGAAACAATGACTGTCACCTTATGACTGGGGCTGTGTTAAATCCTTCGGCTATCCTCTAGCTTTCTCTTTTTCTCTTGCAGTGTTCTGATGAAGAAATCACAATATGAAAACTAAGCAGATCTCTCAAGACACCACTTAGTAAAAGATTGTTCTGGAAAGTTATTGAACCTCATCAGATTTTGCATTAATAGGACACAGCTTTTGTTTTATTAAGCCAGTTATTATTTAGGAATAATTTATAATTTCTTCATTACCTAGTATTTATGTAAATTGCAATTATATTTATCTTATCTGTTCTGACATTTAAAATATGCTGACTTGGATATTTGGGCATGTGTTCTAAAATGTACAGCTATTGAGCACCCCAACATGTTCTTATTGATTCACATGTTTATTGAGTTCCTATTTTGCAAGACTAAGAAAACAAAGTTTCATAAAATATTATAATCTAATAATATAGAAAGATTATGAAAAAGTAGTTAAAATTCTGAGATATTAGTAGTAATTCCAATCAATGCTCAATTAAGGGTTTAAAACTAATAACCATTCTAACAGGTGCAGGGTAGTATCTCATTGTGGTTTGAATTTACATTTTCTTAATAGCTAGTGAAGTTAACATCTTTTTAAATGTCTGTTGGTGATTTGTATGTCTTCTTGGGAGAAGTGTCTGTTCAGATCCTCTGCCCATTCTTTAATTGGATTGTTTGATTTTTGTTGTTGTTGAGTTATATGAGTTATTTATGTATTTTGAATATTAATCTCTTATTTGAGGTGTTGCTTGCAAATATCTTCTCCCCTTCAGTTGGTTGTCTCTTTATTTTATTGATGGTTTCTTTTTATCAACAAAGCAAGTAATAACAAGTGTTGGAGAGGTTGTGGGGAAAAAGAACCCTCAGACACTACTGATGGGAAGGTAAATTGGTACAACCACTACATAAAACAGTATGGAGTTTCTTCAAAAAAATTAAGGATAAAATTGCCATATGACTCAGCAATCCCTCTTCTCAGTATCTACCCCCCCACAAAAAAATGTGAAAACATTTATCTGTAAAGATATATGCACTCTAATGTTCATTGTAGTATTATTTATGTAGTCAAGACATGGAAGCAACCGAAATGTCCTACGATAGATATTGATTAAGGAAGATGTGGTATATATATACAACAGAATATTAATCAACCATAAGAAAAGATAAAATACTGCCATTCGAAACAACATGGATGGATCTTGAGATTATCATGCTTAGCAAAATAAGACAGAAAAAGTTGAGGACCATATAATTTTACTCACATGTGGGATATAAAACTGAAAGCAACAAATGAACAAGACAAACAACAACATATAGACACAGACAATAGTTCAGTGGTTACTAGAAGAAAAGGGGGGAAGTGAAAAAGGGTTAAGTTGTTAAATATATGGTGATGAAAGGAGATTTGACTTTGGGTGGTAAACACACAATGAAATCTACAGATGACATATTATTAGATTGTACACTTGAAACTTAAATAATTTTTTTAACCAATGTCACCCCAAAACATATAATAAAAAAGAGTTAATAACTAAAAGCTAAAAATATTGAGAGATATATTACCTATGTAAATAGAAGAATAATTACAGAAAAAATATTGGATACACAATACAGATCCTAAAGGCTAAAAGGAAGATCCAATGTACAAAGGAGAAGGCAGATGGCAGAAATGGCATGTTCTATAGTACAGGGGACACATTTCATATATAGTTAATGGCCAAGGAGTGAATAGAGATAAGAAATGGAGGATAATACCATTAATGTAATTTAATCCTGCCAACAGAGAAGAACCACTGACATATTTTTAAGTTGGGCAAATACGTGATCATATTTCTTTTTCAAATATTTTTGAAACCATGTGGAGGATGAACAAAAGAAGGACTTGGATGCAAGAAGATTCATTCGGTTATTGAAATAATACAGATGAGAATACTTCAGATCTTTACAATAGTGTCAGTGCACATGGAGAGAATATTTTAAATTTTAGAGTTATTGGTAAGGAGGAGGGCTAGTTATATTGTGGAATGTCAGTGTTAGAGGAGAGAGAAGAGAGAGAGATTATAGTGAAGTTTCCAGTTTATGTGACTAGAAAAAAAATAGTGCCATTAATATCAAGATAATTTAAAAAGAGAGAAGTGTAGGAGGCAGAATAAAAGCCTCATAAAATATCCATGTCCTAATTTCTATGTAATGCTACTTTACATAGAAAATAATTTACAGATCTGGTCAAGTTTAGGATCAGGTGATGGAGAAATTATCCTGGATTATTCAGGTAGAATTTAAGTGCATTCAAAAGGGTCCTTAAACAGTGGAGGCAGAAGAAAATTTCAGACAGAAGAGGAGAAGGTAATGTGACCACAGAGGCAGAGACTGGAGTGATATAGCTATAAACCAAGGATGCCTGCAATAGCTGGAAGAGGCAAGAAACAAATTCTTTCCTTGGAAGTATGTTGATTTTGGCTCAATGAAACTGATTTTAAACTTCTAGTCTCCAGAACTATTAGAGAATAAATTTCTGTTGTTTAAAGACACCAAGTTTATGAAAATTTGTTATGGCAACCATAGTAAACTAATACAAGATGTTTATAAGATCAGCCTAAAGTTTCCAGCCATTAGCACATGTATGTATATTTTTGTATGTGTGTGTATACATGTGTGTGTGTATATGGATACATATACATTTTTTATGTTACTTTGTTTTTTTTATTAGATAATTCTTTTTTAAATTAAATTTATTGGAGTGACATTGGTTAATAAAATCATATAGGTTTCAAATGTACAATTCAATAATACATTATATGTATATTGCACTATGTGTTCACTATCTGTGTATATGTAAATTGATGAACATATAGAGAAAGGGAAAAGCTACAACTGAAATAAAATAAAGCAAGCAACTTGGAAAACCACGTGCTTGTCACATCTCTCCACTGATACTGCATCCAAGATATCAGATTTGAAAATATCAGAGGAATTTAAGAGAGAAAGGTAATAGGAAGTTCAGAAAAACCGTCCTAGCTGGTAGGTAAAAGTGCCATCAGGGGGGCTAGCACGGACTGGATGATTCCCTGTCTGGGGCTGTAAACCTTAAACTCTGAGACTCACCACATCTCAAATTCCTATTCTCCAGCCCTATCCCTTCTACCATCTTTCTATTAATGACTTTCAAGAAAAGGGTAATAAAAGAATTTCATGAAAGTCACTTGAGACCTCCAGATAGAAAATGGTGGGACATAAATATAAAAATAGTATTTATGACTATCATGATGTGGTGCCCCTACATTTTCTATATATGTCTAACCATATGGAGAGAGGACTATTACATAGGGCCAAGCTCTGAATTGAACAGAGAAGCAGTAGAATCCCACAATATCAATCCTCTTTTTATGTGTTTGTGTGGTGAACAGATAACAATTACAGTAAATATCAACTGAGTCAGACACTGTTTCAAGGGCTGTTCTTGTGTCATTTATTCACTCCTCACAATATCACCATGCTATAGGTTTTACCTCTATGATAATTCTTATTTTATAGCTTAAGGAGTGATGGCACAGAGAGATTGATTCACAGTCATAAAGCAGTAAGGTCAGGAGTCAAACTGAGTGCACATTCAATGTGCTACAGATTTTACTCTAAGTCAGATGGCAGTTGGACTCATTTCTAAGATTCTTATTCAAACTTTCTAATTTGCGGGTAGCAGTTTTAGTGGTGGAGCAGTGTTCTGTAGATGATCTCTGATATATGTGTTAGACACAGCAGTAAAAACAGCAATAATAATATGAGCACAAGCAGTTTTGTAAGGCCTCCTAGAAATCTCAGGGTTTGCTTGTGATTCCTGAGCTCAGGCTTTCCGGGAATTTAATTACTGAAACAGATATAAAACACTTTTTCCTCTTCCAATTTCTCCCTCTCTTTATTTTCTTCTGTCACATTCATGCTAATAGACTTCATCAGAACAAGTTCTGATTCAGACACAAACATGTAGATGATAGTTGATAGGATAGGATGATTGACGAACAAAATGTTATGGTTAAGTAGAAAATAATTTTTTAAATTCTTATTGAAAATTATTCCAAACTATTCAAGACACTTTTTTTTTGATAAAAACTTTTATGTTTCATAGTCACACTTAAAATTAAAATGCATATTTAACCTTGCTTTGAATAAAGGAAATCAACAGACCCACACTAAATGTATAATAACCTCATAGTATAAATTTCTTATGCCACTGCAATTTTTGACATTGCCTTAAATGGTTTATTTCTTATAATTAGTATTTTATTTCTTTAAGTACAAAAATTAAAAACTAAAAAGTCAAATACTTTATTAATTGAATTTCTAATAGGTTTATTTTCAATTAATTTAAATTTAGGCCCTTATTACAGTTTTTTCATGTAAGCTATAAATATTGGGAAAAGTCACATGACAAATTTTTTTCATCTTTTAGATAAACTCTTTGAAAACTCTTTAAAAATAGTCATTTTCATTTTTATGATTCTAAAATTAGAACTTGCAAAGAAAATAAATTTCCAATACTTTCTGAAGGATGTACAATTAAACGTCTGTCTCCAGGACATATTCCCATTCTCCTTCTTCAACTATAAATAGTTTGGGACTATTTCTAGTTTTAGCGCTTTTCTTAGTTGTCTACATTATATTAATTTTAGGTGTATGCCACAATTTTGTGATTGATCAACTGTAAGCATTATCCAAATCTATTCATTGAATATTAACTTCAATTAACCTTCCTCTTCTCCCCTTATTTCATGTTTTATAATAAATGTTGGTTCAATTGATTATATAATTTTAAATAATATGATTAAAATTCTATTTCTTGATTCATCAACCTTGGAATCTCTTGACTTCCCTCTTCCTTTCTTACTCTACCTTGCATATTTGTCAGCATTCCTTCACATTGTCAAAAAATCGTATCACTTGTATCCTATAATATTGTACTCCATTGGTTACAAGTCTGTAATGTTACAGACTTCCATAATTTCACTACAGGTTGCCATATTAAGATTGTCAATATCATTTATTTCAGAATCAGGTAGATCCTCAGTGGAGTTGTGGCTCTATGTCACTAAACTTTTGTAACTAAAAAGGGATTTCATCCAAAGCATTTTTCTTTTTAAACTTTTTTTTTTTACATTCAAAATTATTTCATATTTTAGTTTACTTTGCTTTGTTTTTCTTGTTAAAGCTCTATATTTTCTCTTGGATTTTCTGCTTATCTATTTTTTTCTTTTTTGTTCCAGAAAACATATGCCTTCTTCAAATTCAAGGTCAATCTCTAGTGGTTTTTTTGACCGCCCTGATCAATAGTGACTCCTCCTTAGGCCTGATAAACAGTTGCCAATTCTGGAAATTTCTTGTCTACTCCTTTCTGGAGCCCATGTCTGACACGGCCTTGGATTACTTTTTATTCTTTCCTGTGCTATATAATTTTTTTTTTCCAGAAAGGATGCATGGAAGGTAAACCTTCTGCATTTTATTTTGCTCTCTCTTTCTTCTCTCTCTCTATAGATGGAATATATTCACATCTAGCTTCCAGTGAGGTTGCAAGAAATCTAAAGTTCATTGTGATTCTCATTTCTTTGTAGAGGATTTACTTTTTCTCTCTGGAAACTTATAGAAAAATTCCTTTTTTTTTTTTTTTTGCTATGGAATTTTTTTTTTTATGTGAGATCTCTAAATAGTTTTAATAAAATCAACCTTCTTGATACGAAGTGAGCACTTTTAACCTGAAGACATGTGTCTTTATCTTTAGCTCTGAACATTTTCTTTGTTATTTCTTTGATAATTTTCCCCTCTCATTTGTTATTCTTTCTAGTTTTTAAATATTTTGATTCTGCCTATGAAGGAATATAGAGAAATGGATTGCCGATATTTCTTCAATCATTTTCATCTTTTTACCTTTTTAGTTCCATGTTCTGAAATAATTTCTTACCTTCCATTTGTAACATTTTATTGTTGGACTCACTTTCCAGTAATTATATTTTAAATTTTATATGTCTTATCCGAATTCATAACAGACTGTTTATGTTTCAGTGAAATGACATCTTAAACTCTCTGGACATATTAATTAGTAATTTATTGTTTGTTTACACTCTGTTCTCTAACGAATTATAGTGCTTTCCCTTTAGGATTAGATGTCTCATTTGTTCATCTTTATTTTTCTCTTTTGAACTATTGAATTTCTAAAATATCAGCTGATCCTTAATCGGTCTTTGATAAACATAAAGTATCAGGTAGATTAACTATGTTGCTGGCAGGGGGCAAGGGCTTCCTCTGCTGTTATAGGACTGCCTGTTCCTTGAATAGGAGGATATTGCTGTGTGTGTGTGTGTGTGTGTGTGTGTGTGAGTGAGAGAGAGAGAGAGAGAGAGAGAGTGATATTTCAAAGTAATACTGTGACATTTCCAGGGCATAAATATAAAACAGGCGTACAGGTAAAATTCCATTTAAATACAAATACAAGACCAGTCTGACCAATGGGAACAAATCCTTGGTCCAGGAGCCATGGACTCCCTCAACATATTGCTTAATCTGTATCTGGCATTGAAACAAAAAGCACTTCCAGATGCACAGGAATGGGGGTAGACTGAACATGCACATGTTTTTCTGACTGATTCTTCTCAGTCATGGTGATTTTTGCCCTTCCTCCCGTACCTTCACTTATTTAGCTCCTAACTCTAGGGAGCTGCACTGTGCAAAATTTCCTAGCTCCAGTTCAGCTTTTTCTGTTGAATATAATAAGCAATAACTTCTTTTATTCTAATATATCCATCAAAGTGTTCCCTTCAGTCTTCTATCTTCCAGAAATTCATTCTAATCTTTTGACTGCTGATGCTTCTTTGCTGCCATTCTCAGAAGCTCTATGGATTTATTTACTTTCATATTTCTTCACAGAACACTCCACAGATTTTTGAGACATAGGAGAATTTAATAAAATTTCTGATCCTCATATTTGGAAGCAGAAGCCTTGTGAGAATTTTTAAATGTTATTTAATAAAGAAAAACAATTTATTTATTTAAAGTTAATACCAAAGAAATATTCCCATATACAGGTATACATGTATAGGTATATAAAAAAGGGTTGTTTTCTTTTCTACAGCATTTACATGAATCTCTAAAGATAAACCAAATGAGCAAGGAAGAATTCAAGGAAAAACATTTTTATGTATTTGAAAACCAAAAACCTTTAAATAATATTTTATTTTTTAAAAAAATTAAAAGTAACCTATGGATTGAGAAAATATAATTTAATACATATAGCTGAAAAAGTTAATAACTTTACCATGTATACCAACCGCCCTTTAAAAAAACTCTTACAGCTTTTTAAATTGAGAAAAAATGTTAAACGTCATAACTGAGTGTGTGTGTGGGTAGCTAAAGGATATGAAGGGGTAAGTTAAAAAATAAATTTCTAATAAATGTTTTTTTTTAAAAAAACCTTTAAATTACAGGGGAAGTTTCAATTTTAGCTGATGCACTGTGACTCTTGGATGCAAGTGCCAAAACACAATTTGAATTAATTTAAGCAAAAATGTGAGTCTATTCAAGGAATAATGATGTAGTTTACTGAATCAAAAGAAGAGGTACAGGCCCCCCTAGTATGCTTCTGGGGATTCTAAGTGACCCAGTGCTTCCAAGACATTTACTCTCTGAGTGACTCTCATATGTCCAATTTTCTACTTGAATAGAGTCTTATCTGATGTAGAAAGTGAACATGACAACGGATTCCCAGAGTTGCATCTATCTTATTTAGTGGCCCTGGAGGAGAGCTCCTGCTTTTTAGGAAGAACCCTGACATATTTTGATACACATGCCTATAATGAACAAATGAATATGGCTAGGGGCACTGTGATAGTACCAGACTGGTTCCCGTGCTAAGCCCTCTAGTGACAGGGGGTGACTCGGTTGGCTATTAACCTAAGAAGACGAAGATATTTTTCTTGCTAGATGAAACGAGAGCTACCTAGTTGTATAATGAATTAAGAGGAGATTTTGTTAAAAGGAAAATGTTACAAAACTGTGGAGCAAAATGTTTCTAAATTCTTTTCTGATTAGGCATTTTAACTCATGAGAGTTTGAAGGATGTTGAACTACCAGGAAGAATAGTAAATAGAAAAAAAAAAATCGCTTTTTTTCAGCTGAGTCACTGTTGGTTGTCACAGTGTTTACTGGTCAAAGATAGATTAGAGCATGTGGCACTACCTAAAGACCAATAAGAAAATAAATTTTCATGCATTTCTAATCTCATTATCAAAATTTCACTCAAATCCTACATCGTGAGACCTGCCAAGCATGTAAATAGTCTTTAATATAAAGAAAAGAGAAAAGGTTGAATGGTCTCAAAGAGGCCCTGACTCAACTTCCTCATCTTAACATATGAAAATAAGCAGAAGAATAGGGCCACATAGTGAGCATAACTATTAGTAATGAACCCCAGTCAGTGAACTGGAGTTTGTCTTATTAGATTAAAAAATGATTAAATTGGAAGAAGAAGCAAAGAAGTAGAGGAGATAAAGGAATGGGCAAACCTTTACCTTATTATGTAGCTTATCTAAACCAAAGCTTTTGAATTTCATATCTCAGCTAAAGCTCAAGTCATGAATTTTCACTTCCCTTGGATATAATTAAGAGCTGCAGAGTAATTTAGAAACTGTTAAGTGCAACTGCATTATTTTATACTAAGCTGATACTCTGAGTAAATAAATAACTTTTTGAATTTAGATTTCCTAACACAAAGTTGTGTGTGCTTTCCAACATAGGTGACTGACTGTCTTTCTACGAATTAAGAAGATTGCTTTATTAAATAGATCTACTTGTTTATCTCTTATTTATCTACCTACTATTTTCTGTGTAGTCTTAAAATAATTTATTTTCTTTATAAGTTTCTGTCTAATGATTAATTTCCATTTCTCAGTTCAAACTCCATGAAATTGTACCCAATTATCCTGTTTTATTTATTTTTTTAAAATTAAAAATACCTTCAATTCTTGTATTTTTCTCTCAATATGTAGGTTTATTTGAGGGTTTTATTTACTATCTTTAGAGAAAATGTTTCTTCATGTTAGTTAATATCTTAACTTTTTAACTATTTAATTAATTTTTCCTTATTTCTCATCTAGTTTGTATATCAGGCAGCCCTACAAAAGATAGATACACACAGACACACAGACACACAGACACACAGACACACACACACACACACACACACACATTCTACAGCCATCTTAATGCATAATATTTCAAGTTAGAATTTTTTAGTTTATTTTAGGAAATTGAAATTTCCTGGTTTTCTGTAGGCTACCCTAAAATTTGATTCAAAGTGATAGATCATATCATGGTATAAGTGTCCCTTTCCTGTCATTGGAATGTATAGGTTCAAAAAGCTTATTTTTTAACAATTGCATATCTCATCAATTTAATTTAATATCACAAAATATAGATAGCAAACCTTAGCTGTTTAATGTAATATTTACTATGTATATACCTGTGGAATCTCATAACAATTGTGTGTGTGTGTGTGTGTGTGTGTGGGTGTGTGTGTGTGAATGCAGGGGGGAGCGAGAATTATCTACTGGACCCTTGCGATGTATATAATGCAGGATGAAAGTTTAGTTCACCTTGATTACTTTTTTTGCATAAGTATAGTATCAAAGTTAGTCCTACATATAATTTATGGTTTCAAGATTTTATGTGATATCCATTCTAGGTGCTATATATATTATAGAGTAAAATTGTGTAAAATTCATAATTAAATCAATAAATGAATAACATATTAGACCACTGTTTTAACTTTCTCTTTAATAATATTAGCAGCCATTAATTATATTAAAAATACTTGCAGAAAACTTTAAAAGTGTATTCTTTAATTTGTTCATGTTAGGACAATTTAATGGGAAAGATATTTTTTAATCTAGTTATTAATAATTTATTTCCTTCTACCTTGAGGCAAATAAGTATCTCAGAATTAACTGATGAATTATTACACTTGTCACTTCATAGAAGATAAATATATACATATAAAAGCATAAAATAATACATTTCAAAAACAAAAATTCATGCTTGACATTAAGGAAATAAGGAAATGTAACTAATAATGATTCGTATAAGTAAATTTACATATGCAAAAGAAATTATCTAGAAATAAACATTTGTATTAATAACATAATGCTATCCAAACTTATTAGGGAATATTCAAGAAAAATGCAGTTTTAATTTTAATATGCATATGAGATCAATTAGTGTATCACATATGCAAATATGAAGGCAATGACCCTGATTCAGAATGCTTGTTATTTCTGGAGTTGACATATGGCTCTCTCTAACAGCAGACATAATGATTTCAATAAATTAGCTGCTAATGCCATTTAATGAACTCTGATTTGTGTTAATTTGGGCATTGCTTAGCAATTTCATGTTAATTTTTTTAAACCTGTTTTTAAGTCAGTATTAGAATTTTGTTTTGCACCTAAGGTTTTAAAAATAGTAAGAATAAGAGAGCATTTTGATTCAAATATTTTAAGACAAAAGCAGTTTTATGAAATAGGAATGCAAAATGTGACACAAAGTTTAAATACAAAAATTTTTTAATAATCTAAAATTTAAAAAAATACAGTGTTTTTATTGAATGTTAAGCATGCTAAAGGATTCAAAAAGGTTATTATGCTCATATTTAAAATAGCTAGTGCTTAATTCCTCCTGAAGTCTTTCCTACCCCTAATACTTTTATCTGTTACAGAACATTATAAAGTTTGACTGTTACTGGTAACAGTGGAAGTAATGGTGGTGGCAGTAATATTTACAGATATATACAAGTATATGTATGTGTATGAACTATATATATATAGCTTAAATGTACACACTAGATTAGTTATTTATATGAAATTACTAGTTATAAAATGTGCTAAAAGAGAAAATATTTTTTCTAAACTGTACCAAGTAAAACCAAGTACTTCTTCTTGCAAGTGTCATCTTTCATAGATGAGTTAATTGTGGACAGCCTACTGTCTACAGCTAATAAATGCAAATATTATTTCTTTCTTTCTCCTGGGAGTACATTATTTTTCACATCTAATGTACTGTTTTATACATTATTCTTAACATCTCATTTAACTTTCCATACTTAAGTTTCCTTATGTAGAAGTGGGATCATGTAATTAACTCATACAACTCTTATGGGAACTTAACAAGTTAATATACGCAAAATGCCTGGCAAATGGTAAGGATTAAAGAAGTGTTGGTAAAACATATGGTTAAAATAGTAGTAGCACAAGTGTCTCCTACTTAATTCTCTGTCCAATCTCCATGTTACAGCCAGTGTTACTGCCAGTGTAAAATATAAATCTTATTTATGTTATGACTCCTTTGTTTAAACTCCTCAATGGATATGTCCTAGACAAAAATCAGAATCCTTGCCAGGTAATACAAGGCCCTTCACATTCTGGCCCATATAATTTTCTTATATCATCTGTCAATCTCTGTAAATCATATCTATCAGTCACACTGAACTATTTGTATTTTCTTGAACAAGTCATGATGTTTAATTACCCCCAGGCCTATTTAAATGATAGTCTTTTCTGCTCAAAATACTTGCCTTAACTTTCTTTTTCCTGGGAAATTCCTACTGATCCTTCTAGACTCTGGGATATGATCATTGATACACCAAGTGAATATTTTAATCACATTGTTCCCATAACCCCTTGAGTACCTCGAGCATATTACAGTATATAATATTTATTTGTTTGTGTGTTGTTCTCTCTTCTGTAGATTGACTTATAAAGATAAGTATCATCTTTAATATCTTTTAACACCCAGTGCTTAATACAGTACCTAGCACTTAGTAGACTTTTAGTGACTATTTCTTGAATCTTATGTTGAAGATGATGCAAGAATTGTGTTCATTAGAAGTTTTGTCAATATGAGAAATTAGGGTATAATATTTATAAGATCTTGGATATTTCAAATAAATCCTGCATTTATGAGATACCATCTCAACAGCTGTATTTTCATGTTTAATTCCATGAAATGTTAAATTCATCTGCTTTTAATTATAAATACTCACAATATCACTTTATTTTTCTATAATATAATCTTTCTTTTTCCAGTAGCATTCTTCATGTCTTATTGGCTCTGGAAAACTTTTTCACTTCATGAAGAGAACAGAAGGTAAATCAAATTCATTCAGTGCTAATCATGAGTTGAATATTTTGATGTTGCACTGCCTCCTCTAAGACAAAGTTAGAGGTGCCAGGAATATTGAGTCATGATTTGCGAATCTTGATGATCCAAACATACACAGGAGACCAAAAAATACCCAGGGCCCATATAGAAGTAGGTAAATACTGAGCTCTAGTATGTTCAAGGATATTGTATCTTTAAACCTTGTTTCTCTTGTATTTGTAGTTGAGATTCTGGATGGCTAAGTGTCTGCGGTGTTCTAACATGAATTCTGTTGTAGTTAGGGAAAGAAATTCTCTGCGCAAGAAACTAGAATTTCCCAGAAGTTTGCACTCTTGTTCTCATTACTGTCTAGCTCATTAGCACTTCTATGTATTCCTAATTACCTGATGCTAATAATATCATTACTTTAATAAATACTAAGGTTTTGGTTTTTATCTGCTTTGACTATTGGAATCAGACAATGGGCCTTCCATCTAATGTAACATGCCAGGTAAAAGTGGTCATGTGGCCATTTTTTTTACATAAACAGATTCTCTCTCTTTTTTTTAAATTCTAAAAGCTACGACTTCTCATATAACTGTGGTTTTATAAAATGCTGTTTAAAAAATTCTCAAAGTTCTAAGTAATTCCAGTAATGGCTTGTTTTATAAAATCACTCAAAAGTTTTACTTATATTTTATAATAGTCATATATAATATTTTAGACCCTTTGCTAACTTGATGTTGAATCATTACAAAGTTTCGTGTGTGTGTGTGTGCGTGTGTGTTTCTTAAGATGGGAGAATATTTCAAGGATAAATATCTCTCATAATATCTTTTCCTAATTCACCATGTGTAATATTTTAAAAATAAAATATGTAGAAACTTGGGTACTTAACAGGGCTAGGATGTGTTCATCTGGCAACCTAGACTAAACACCTGGGAAAAATGAGAACTCATGAATTTCAGTGCATAAAATTGAGGTAGGCATTTGGAGAGTTACCACTGAAGTAAAAAAAAGAAAAACAAAGTAAAGCAAGTCAGTTTAAATCAGACATTGGGCTAAAGAAGCTAGGACAAATAGGAGTAGGCAGCTTATTGACTAAGCAATATTAATTGAGAGGGAGAAGCTATTGCCTCTGAAAAGAGAAACATAAAGTCTTTTAGTTGTATTATTAGTCAAGGTTCTTCAGAGATACAGAACCAAAAGAATGTATAAATGTTGAGAGAGAGAGAGAGAGAGAGAGAGAGAGAGAGAGAGAGAGAGAGAGAGAGAGAGAGAGAAGAGGCGAGGGGTAGCGGGGAAATATAAAGAATTGGCTCACATGATTACGGAGACTGACAGGTCTCAAGATCTGCAGCATGAGTTGGCAAGTTGGAAGCCTATAAGAGTAGATGGTATTGTTCTAGTTTGAGTCTGAAGGTGTCAGAACCAGGAAAATCAATGATGTACTTTCAGTCTGAAGGCTGGAAGATTTGAGATCCAAGAAGAGCTGATGTTTCAGTTCAAGTCCTAAGGCAGGAGAAAAGCCAATGTCCAAGTTCAAAGACCATCAAGTAGGAAGATCTCGTTTTTACTTTGGGGAGGGTCAGCCTTTTCTTCTTTTTAGGCCTTTAACTGTTTGGCTGAGGCCCATCCACATTAAGGAGGGAAGTAGGCTTTACTTAATCTACCTCTTTTAATCTCATCCAAAAACATCCTCACAGAAACACACAGAATAATGCTTGACTAAATGTCTGAGCACCTGGTGACCCAGTCAAGTTGACCCATAAAATTAACCATCACATTAGTAGAAATAAGAAATTTAAAGTCAGTGAATTCACAAATCACAGATCTTTAATATATTGTGGAAATCAGACAAAGTGACCACAAAAGTTGATTGAGCTTTTGACATAGTGGAGCTGGATCAAATGAAATAGAGGATCAACTGAGGCAGAACTGAACAGATGAAGTCCCAGTTGTTCTCTTGATGAGGTTCTCTCCTCATGCCAGTGATATTACGATGAGAAAAAGAGGAAGCACACACACAAAGGAAGTAATGTATAATTAGAGGGAGAGTCACTTATGGTCTAGCAGGTAATTATACCCTGAGAGAAAGTCCTAGAAAAAATTTGGGAAGGGATTATCATTAATTAAATAATTTGAAAAATATCCAAATTAACTTAAGCCTGGATATTCACATCACATTGGACTGTACTTTCCTTACTAACTTGTTCAAATCCATGTTGGTAACTGACATGTGGTTTCATGCTTGTGTTGTATCTCCCGTTTTACCTGTCAGACACGAGAAACCTTAGAACTGGGAAAATATTGCAGCTTTTTGTCTCCATGTCTGTGTAACTTGTATTAGGATGAGAAATGTACTAGTTGCAATCTTAGATTACTTTGATTGCCTTTACTGTGGTTGGATGCCACTAGGGCAGGTGACAGAAATGGGATAAGGGAGTTAGCATTGGTAAGAAGCACCAAATTGGAAGCCAAAAGGAATAAACCAGAGTGAAAGAGTTCTAAGCAGAGTATAAGAGGCAATCTTGGAACAATTCCCTCTGTTTCAAACTATTCCTTGGGAAGAGGGACTTTTTTTCTTCTCTTGGTATTATTTTCCAGGAGAAACTGTAACACATTTGATGACACTTAGGTTCATTCATTCCTGTATCTCGAAGACCTTTCACTTGTCATTCACTCCGACAACTGCTGACCTTTAGTCATGGTGCTTAGCTTATAATTGCTCAATTCATATATGTTGAGTATTTATTTTTTAATAAAAGAATTCTTAACTTCAGATAATTATGAAGATTGTTACTCATTGCATACTGAAGTCCTAGCTCAAAAGTCTGTGTGTTTGTACCATTTGAGTTGAATCTTTACAAAAAAATCACTCGTGTTTATTCTTAAGCTTATTCATTCCAGTTAACATCATTGCAATTAAGTATGCCTGTTCAGATGAAATATGAGTGTGAGAGATAAGTGTTGATGCTTATGTTAAAAATGAACTTGAATGCTAGGATAGACTTGGTGAAGTTGAGAAGAAAAAAAGCATCTGCTGAATGATATACAGGCCAAAAATTGCAAAAAAATTGGGAGAAAATTAGTGAAATCTGGAGACATTCTGTATTACATTGCTTAACAACTGTCTTAAATTCCATCTCACTTAGAGGAAACTCAAGCTCAAATTCACACATTAGCTTGTAGTTTATGCAAGGAAGACTGTGGAGAACTTTAAACATTTAAATAAAAGATTTTGGTCCTATGTTAAAAATAATTGGTGAATGGACATGCATTTTATACCTTATATTAAAATAAAATGCTTAAGGGAATTATAGCATTTTATAATCTCCCATTTTAATCAAATGATCAACTAAATATCTAAACTAATATTTTTGACTATAAAACATCTACTGTGATTGTCAGTCTTTTTTTAACATCAAATAAAATCAATGTATCATTATTCATCACATTCCCTACTCTCTAACAATATTTCTGCCTTGTGGTTGTTACTTATAAGCATAGGAAGCATTACTTTCCCCAAACAATTTTGCATCCAATTATAGGAGATAAGATTTTATTTATGAGTTGCAGTAACTAAAAAAGTCATTAGAGAGCAGGTGGGACTTGAGTTGAAACAAGGAGAAATAAGGCTGTGGTAGTGGAGTGTGGGGAGTGGAGACCAAGTCTGTTCAAGAGAATATTAAAGGTGAAGAAAACCAAGAGGCTGTAACTAGTAAAACAGCTCCAACTAATCTAATGGATCCAAGGAGTCTTAATGAGGAGTAATGTGATTCATCTGTAGAATAGAGACAGGTAGTGTCAGCTTTCAACACCATGCCAAAGTACTTGTGATTTATTTCTTTGTGTGCAGTTATTAAATGGTTCTGAATAGCAGTAATACCAAAGAGAGGTAACATAATTAAAACCATGTTTTATGAGAAATTAATTTATTAGATGGAAGGAGCAGGAAGATGGAAGATGTGGCAACTATTAAAAAATTATTATAAACAAATCTTTGAATTATTTGGTCTTCTAACTCTTCATAATTCCTTACTAATATAAATGAATATTAAAATTTCTCCTTAATTGGAATGATAACTACCTTTTCATTGTTATTCTTTGCAGTTACTCTGAATTTTCTAGTCTTTTAGTTGAAATTATTTTAACTAGATTATATCATATGTAAACACACATACATGTAAATATACATATAATTTATTATTTTTATAAGACAAATGCGATGCTATATTTCGAATGGTTTGTTCTGACCTATTGCTGCAATAGTCTCTTGAATATTCTGAGTTACAGATCAGTTGGCTTGATTCGCTCAACAAAATGAGTTGCTTAAATGCTATTTCTATCTACTCAATTTCTCTGACTTATATTTCTCCATGTAACCTCAGTTTTATCTCTCCTTAGCTGATTTCATAAATCCTTCTAGTCACCTGTCTAATAATATCTCAATATACTATCTAATAGAGGATGCCCATTAATAGCAGTAGTAAACTCTGAACTGCAGTAAATTACATGACTGAGACTTTTATCTAGGTTCTTTTCCTCAT
The DNA here is from genome assembly GCF_902729225.1 of Pteropus medius. Lineage (NCBI taxonomy): Eukaryota > Metazoa > Chordata > Mammalia > Chiroptera > Pteropodidae > Pteropus > Pteropus medius. Next base: position 12,268,051 of record NW_024351730.1, read on the forward strand.
AAAATGTGTTTTTTCTGTGTCTCTCCTGAACAGGCTTTGTCAAAACTGAACAGCATATAAATATTTGATTTATTACATTCCTATCTACTGCACCAAAATTGAAATGCTGTACCTAAAACACCATTTGTCATCAGGGTGGTAAATTTTCAGTCTGCTTGAGTTTTTCTTCACGAGCATAACTAGAACTAGAACTTATATGACCAAAAGAAGAAAATATTTTGCCTGAATGAATACGTTTCCACTCTCATTATTAAATGACAAATATGAAAGGAAATAAGAAAAAAATAAAACTATTTATAATCGCCAAACATCATTTTGAACAATTGTGTCAACTTTCTCACCCGGAAAAACTTAACAGAGCTGCCCATAAATATCAGCATTTGACAGAATGAGTCATATTTCCTCTCTTTGTCTATCCTATATGAATTTATGTATAATGCACCCTCTCATATCTAATTGAGCTCTGTGAAGCGCTTGCTATGGATCTTCTACCTGTAGTCTATGTGTTTTAGAGGTGGAGGAATGTATAGTAGAAGTATGGATATCGTCATTCTGTACTGTAATTGGAATAAGAGAATTGGCTGTCCGCAAACTATCCAACAGTCAATGAGTAAAACCCAATTTACTTCTTTAACAATTATTGAGCACTTACTCTAGGCTCCTTTTTTTTTTTTCTTTTTTTGCCCCTCAATGAGGCTTTTTCATTATTGCTAATTCAATAAAGTAGATATATTACCCACCCACTCATCCCCCCCAAAATACGAAATGTTGCCAATCTCTAGACAAGGGACAGTGCACATTTGCAGTTCTAATTTACCTTCTCCTGTTCTGGCCATGAACCAGTTTCTACTGTTGGAAGTCAGCTCCAAGCAGCCTTTTGTTTGTTTGTTTACATCTACTAGAGGCCAGAGCAGAGAGCCCAGATATATGAAAATATCTCATATTCAGAAGGAGGCCCTCAGGCCTTTGTGTCAGTAGATGTGCAAAGAAGCTTAAGTAAATGTGGGAAAATAGCAACTGTAGATCGGAATTTGCCATAAGGCAAGATCTTTTTTTTTTTTTAAATTTTATTATGGTAACATTGGTTAACAAAATCCAGTAAGTTTCAGGTGTATGATTCAACAGAAAGACATATATATATATACATATATATATATATAATTTGCATTGTGTGTTCACTGCCCATAGTTAGATTTCTTTCTGTCACCACATATTTGACCCCTTTTACCCTGTCTTCTTTCCCGCCCCCCCCTTAACCCACACCCTCTAGCAACCACTAGTCTATTGTCCATGTCCATGAGTCTCTGCTTGTTTGTCTTCTTTGTTTGCTGCTTTTAGGTTTATATCCAACATATAAGTGATATCATGTGCTCTTTAGTCTAATGTGTCCTAAGGATAAATCTGGGTTCAAGACAGTTGTCCTTTTGGTTTTTCTCTTACTTTACTAAATAGTCCTTCTCAGATTTTTTTTCTAGTTACTCCGATCCTCCTTGAACTCTTAATAAAGAAATGTCCATGGGCTCAGGCTTTGGTTTTCTTTTCTTATCTATCTATACTCCTCCCTCCCTTGGTGATATCATCCAGTATCATAGCTGAGTATTATTTACATGCTAATGACTGCCAAATTTGTATCTCCAATCCTAGATCACTTTCCTAAATTCTAGGTTCATATTTCCAACTATCCACTCAATATCTCCGTTTGGAGTCTTTGCAACACCATGAATCAGTAATGTCCAAAAGTGAACTCTAGATTTCCCGAAACTTTCTTTACCTCTAGCCCTCTCATTTTAGTTAAGGATGACTGTATTTTTTTAGTTACTCAGGCCAAAATGTTTAGAACATTCCTTGACTCCTCTTTTTCTCATAGTTCAGCTTCCAATCTGTTGTTAAAAGCTTGCTGGCTTTACTTTGCAAAATATATCCAGAGTCAAACTCCTAATCTTAATTTACATCTAAGCCGCAGAAACCTTTTTTAAAAAATTTGTAGCAAGAATTATCATATTAGAACATGTCAGATATGTGATTTAGTTCAAAATACTGCAAAAGAGCTCCATTTTACTCAATGTATGAGCCAAAGTTATTTCAATGGCCCACAAATTTCCACATGATTCTACTCACACTTCTTCTTTATCAGATAATTCCTTTTCGTTTTTCTTTCTCACACTTCTCCAGTCACATTGTCTTCCCTGCTTTTCTTCAAACATGCCCGGCATACTCCTTCAGACATTTGTGCCAGCTCTTTTGCCTGAAATGATTAATCACCAAATATCCACATATAAAAGTCACTCATTTCTTTTAATCTTTGCTCAGATGTCGCCACCTGAATGATTTCACCTATTTAACAACTCTATTAAATATTTAACTCACTTGTCTTTTCTATTTTTTATGGCATATATAAACATCTAACCTACAATTCATCCATATATTTATATTATCTATTTCTATTCTTTATTTTCTTTTGAAAATGTACCCTGCAAAAAAAGAAAATCTGTTTTTTTTTCCCCACTAACATATACTAGGCACCTAAATTACTCACTTGTACATACCAAATTTTATCTACCTAAAAATTTTTAAACTTTTAAAATATTTGTATAAAAAAGATGAGTTAACAATTGATAGTAAGTCACAGATTAATTAAAAAGATTATTTTCTTTCTTATTCGTACATAAAATAATATAGTTTTTCTTATCATCAATGATATGAAATAATGAAATAAAGAGGAACGCAGTCAGTGAATATTTGTTGCCTAAGAGAATAAATGACAGAATGAATAAAACACAGGTTTTCCTCTACGGTATTTACAAAATAGTTAAATAAAAAGATTTGTAAAGAGATATTTATAGTAGCCCAGGACCGTGTTCTGAGTTAACTGTAAAGTATACCCTCTAGTGAGAGCCTCCAGCAGATTATTGTCTGCTTAAATAGAAACCATTTCATTTTTGCTGTTGTTTACCACTTGAGCCCTACCATCTAGCACAGTACTTGATATCTTCTAAGTAAGCAGTAAATAAATATTTGAGAAATGAATATTAAATATGGACAGTTGTTAATGTAAATTTTTTTCCCTTATTCCTGTCCCCCACCCACTCCTCCACACACACTTCCATCTCTGACTTATGGATGTTGCCGTCTTCCCTTAAGAACTGGATCTCTGAAGGCGGGGCGTCTCCTCCCATGTGGTTGCAGCGTGCACCCAGGGCCTGGTGCACCCAGGCCTGGAGTACCCGGCACACTCGAGGGGTCTGGTGCACCCGGGGGACCTGGTGCACCCAGGACCTGGCGCACTCGGGTTATGTTCTATGGCTTCACTTGGGGCGCAAAATCAGGAGCTTCTGCATGTAAAACAGATATTCTAACCACTACACTATAGAACCACCCCCATTAATGTACATTTTAATGAGGAAAAATATATAAATGTTTCGGATTCAAAAATAAATGCCTTGGATTTATCCCTGACTTCCCCTGTTCTTTTGTGTCTCCCATTCAACTCATTAGCACATCCAATTACCATAAGATCCACATCAAACTGCTTCCTGCTATCTTGTTGGTCCAAGGTATTGTAATTTTTAACAATGTTATCATTGTTAACTGTTTTCCTTCATTAGTCTTAACACACACTTCAGAAAGTCTGTAAGTCTATTCTCCATATAGCAGTTAGTATGTGATAAAATTTATTTTAAATTTAAATCTAATTGTATAATTAAATGTGTCATGCTAGGTCTAGAATTCAGGACTCCTATCTTCTTTTATCTTTTCATGAAACCATGGTGCCTCAATAATAATTTGAACTCATATGTTAACTAAGATCCAATCACATTTATTATTTAAATATATTTTTATGAAGGAACATTATTTTCCTTTATATTATTAAGTTATAATGAAGTATGTACTATAGGCACTGGTACACTATACTGTCTACTTTAAAAAGAGATGCATGGGCCAAGCTCAACCTCTCATCTTTTCCAGTACTTTCTGTGCAAATCAACAGATCTAATCCACCTAAACAGGACAGCTAATATAAATGTTCACTGCTTCAAAGTTTCTATTTCTTTATCTTTATCTTTTTTGGCTTATATTATATTCATTCTTTTTACTTATCAGGTCATTACCCATGTAAAAGAATGGCACCATTGTACATCAAGTAGTTAAACTATGAATTGTTAATCTAGAATTAATTTCTTATCTCAACCAACTTCATTTTATCCAGCCTCTCATTCACTCCAGTTTTAGACCTCAGTATCACTCTTCACACATATTGTACTCATTGTCACATTCTACTTCTATACTTCAAGGTACCTGAAGAGGTGCTTTAAATAAGTATCTTTTTGAAGTGAGAGAACTTGAAGTTTTTAGCATCGTGTTGGCAAGAGGTTCTTTGCTTGCTAAAAAATATGGAAAATACAAAGCTTAGATGATACCTCTAAAAATACCATGCAGATAGTACTGTTAAGATATCACTAGTACTTAGACTCAGAGAGAATAAATTATTTTTTATTCTTATTTAATAGAAAACAATGGCATTTATGAAACTATTTTACATTAACTCAACAAGCATTCACTTATCTCTTATTATATTGCCAGCTACTAGCGATACCATAGTAAATATATTGGACAAACATTCTTATCCTCACATAACCTAAAGTTTAGTTGATAGCCAGGAACAGTAAAAAAATAGGTAAAATGTAAGATATTGAGTAGGTAATAAGTGCTTTGAAGAACACTAGAGAAGGAAAATGTGATGAAGAGTTTGGAGGGTAGTGTCCAAGTACAAATCAGAGGATGTCTCACTGAGAAGATGACAGTAAGTACAGGCTTATGGAGAAGAGTGTGTGAGCCATGAAACTATCCTTAGGAAAGCATTGCAATCAGAAGGAAGCTTCAATGCAAAGAATGAAAATAGTACTGGACATATTATATTTCATTAGTCATAAATTTGACTCTGCCCAACATTCTGATATAAAGTTTAAAATTATTGATCTCAGAAGTATATTTTAACCATTTTATATAGTAATTAATTGTTATGTACTGAACTGTGTTTTCTTAAAATTCAATGTTGAAGTCCAAATCCCCAGTACCTCAGAACGTGGTTATTTGGAAATAGGGACTTTAATGAGGTATTAAAATTAAATTGAGGTCACAAGGGTGGATCCTAATCAAATATGACTGTTTTTTTCATTAAAAGAGGATAGTGGGACACAGACACACACACAGAGAAGACCATGTGAAGACAGAGGGAGAAGATGGACATATACAATCCAAGGAGAGAGTCCTTAAAATAAACAAGACTACAGACACCTTGATCTCTGACTTCTAGTCTTTAGAAGTGTGAGAAAATAAATTTCTGTTGTTAAAGCCACTTAACTTGTACTTTACTGTGGCAACACAGAAAATTTGATACATTAATCTTTTAACTATTATGTTATAAAATAAACAGTTTTGAAAACTAGAGATGCATCTTTACAGAATACTGTTATTATAAGACACCAAATAAGTTGTTATGTTTTTCTGAAAATCTATCAGTGGTATGGCTTAGATAGGGGGGATCTAAATGTCTTAGGAAGTACAAATAATTGCACATTTATCTTTTATTGTATTTTCTGTTCTGAATATGTAAGTCTGGATTAATAAGGATAAGAGTTATTTTCAAATTTTACCAGAGCAGACCTCTGTTATGCAAAGTGCAGCTGTGGAAATACTTATGATCCTATAATTTTGTATTGTATTACAAAATTAAGCCAGTCAGAAAATCAAGGTAATGGGAACATAATTCATTCAAATTTTGTGAGAGTCTAAATAGGTTTAAAATTCTTGCCTATAAAGTCATACTTGGCAGGCATCCTATGCAAAAACAAAATTACTTACGCTTTCAAGATGACAGGACAGCCAGCAGGGATGTTGGATAGCCTGTAACTTGTAAGTAGGTAAATTTTTCTTCATGAATCTTATAACTTGTGTAGTAAACCATCTGCCTTCTTCTCTAGCTTTCTTTTGATTAACTTCATAAGAGCAAAGATTTATGAGGAGAAATTGTTTCTGCATTGACTTTTTGCTGTACTCCTTTCAGAATACGAAAAATGGTATCATCTGATTCTAGAAGAGGGTGATAGGACAGTGTTCCACTCAAAACTATTATAGGAGCACATTTGCAGATTCCTGCTACTTGTTCTTCCAGGAGACTTACACTGAGCAGAAATAGACCTATTGCTTTCACATGTTCTGTAGAAAGAAAATTCCAACAAATCGCTGTTAATTCCAACTTGCACCAGGAGCTGGAGATGAACCTAGTTGAGTTCAGCATTGTATCTTTACCTGCAATGGTTCTTCAGTGTAAAAGAACTGAGGAAAAAATCAGCAGGAGAAAGTTTTGAGTCTGAATTGGAAGAGCTCCTCTTTGGTACCCATTCTTTTAATTGCTAACATATCTAAAAAATTATTATGATAATAGTAGCTGCCATTTATAGATGTTTGCATATAATTCTGCATATTAATTTACATTTATTATCTTATTGAATGTTCAAAAATGTTTTTCTGAATTAGGACTTGTAATACTCTTACTACAGAGATGAATAAACTGATGTACAGAGAAATTAATTTGTCCAATGTCACACAGTTAAAGAGTTGATGGAGGATTCAAACCCAGACAGTTTAACTCCAAAGCTTGTTTGCCTAGCCCTTGAAATATACTGCTTAAACAGCTTATACGAAATGGATGCTTAGTACATTTAACTATCTCTGTCTTTGTAAGTGAAAGGCAGAACTGTCAGTTCTTTCCCTAAAGAAATAGTTACATGTCAGTAAGTTTTGAAAAAAATGACTCTGTGTTCTGATATATATGCTGGTTGTTTTCCTTCCCACGCTCATTCTTCTCCATCTGCAGCACACTGTGTGAATTGATCTATATGGATTACGTTAACGGATTTTCTCCCTCAAGTTTCTGCTGGGCTTAGCTATTGGGAATCTTAGGCGATAGATTTGAAGAGAAGAATGAGGTGCGAATCATTATTATTTTTTCTTCCATCTGGTGGTGCAGCTAAGATCCAACTGAGTCCCCTGACTAAAGATTTCAACTCCTTGAGAGTATCTTTCCATTGAGATTTGTCAGCTTCCTCAGGCCATTGGGTAGGATGATACTCTCTTTTCACTAGCTGTGGGGAATTGTGGCGTCCCTCATGGTCTTCCTATACTTTGCCCACAATTTTGTATGTTATCTCTTTACCAAGATCTCCTTAAATTATCATAATTTGTATTTGTCAACTGTTTCTTTGATGACTTTGATTAATATAATTTTAAAAATTATATGCCCTAATATAAAATATCAAGCATCTCACTCTTTCATAACCATTAACTGCTGATAGTCCTGAAATATTTCCTGAGTCTGTCTTCAAATCTCTCCTTGCTGTCTAACTTTGACTTACTAAATATCAGGTCAGTGTCCAAATGAATTTAACAACTAAAGGGTGATACAAGGAATAAACAAAACAAAATGCCACAATGTGCTATAATTGTGAGTTCTGTCCTCTACATTAAAAAAGTATATTCCTACTGTCCAAAATTTATTAGTAATGATTCATTAAAATATGCCTGAGTACTTTTAACTATATTTAGTTTCTTATTTATTTATTTATTTTTGAACAAAACAAGATAGCAGATACAGATTGTTTGCTGGAAAGTTAGAATTCTCTTAGAGCACTGAAACATTGACCAACTGTGAATTACAATTATCATCATTATCATGTTTAAGCAATATTGATTGAGGCCTCAGTGTGTGTACATAATAAAATAATTCTTAGGTTGCAATCCATAAGATACATTTCCTACCAAATGAAGCTGTTTCGTGTATGCCCTACTCTAGTCTCAACCATATTCCTACTTTTGCATTTCTGAACTCTCTATTAATGCTATTTCTATTTAGATTTTTCTAGAACACTATTATCATTATCTTTATTATTCTGGCATGAATGCTGTTCTCTTCATTTTGAACTATAGTATCTGTGTTATGGATTCCCCTCATGAACCACGGACGAAATCTGACCAGATTAGTTATTGGGAAATATTTGGGCTGACATCATGTATAATTTTTCCCTTATGCTCACTACTTAATTTCTATTTGTTCAATGGTCATGATAAAATTTCCAAAAAGTGCCAAAAATTTTGTAAATGTGGATCTGGTCTTGTATTCAAAGAGGAAGGTAAGAATAAGTGGGTAGAAGGATACTAGCCCATCAACATCACTAGAAAAAAATCTAAATATATCTATTCTACTGATTCGGTTTAATTATATCTCTTTCATACTCAGATAATAAAAATTAATAGGATTTGCAATTTCATTTCAAAATGAAATCAATTTGTTACCTCAAATTACCTCAAATTTATCTCACTCATATGTATTCATTTATATAGAACATTAGAGAACTTCACAGATGGTAGTTGACAGGAAGAGAGTTACCTGACACCAGGTTATTTGAGAATACAGCTGAATAGAAGCAGAGATAAAGCTTAGCAGTTTCAGGCACTAATCACAGAATAATCTATTGCTTTTATAATAGAAAGCAGTTTGACTCTTGAACTTGCATTATTTTCTCCAATAGCGATAGAATTAGGGTCTTGGTTTTAGCCCTGAAAAACACAATTTAAATCATTCCTTTCAGTTCCAAAAAAAGTGATCTTATTCATGCCATGACTTTTTTCTCGCTGAAACATTTTATGACCAGCATACAGTGCCTCACTTTTGTGCTGTTTCTAATTTGAGAACAATAATGGGTGTGGGGGCGTGGGGAATAATTTTATTTTTTTCTCTTCTTTTTCTCAATAAATGAATTGATTCGAGAGAGCCTAAGAATTGCTTAGACAACTCTAATGGTTGCAATCATTTTAAAATAGTCTGTTGGCTATTGATTAAATTGGAATGCTATATGTGAACACAGTTGTGATCTAATTTCAAATAACAAGAGTTCTGATTTTGCTTTGGTAGACTAAGTGACTTCAGACAGTCATTTACTTGAAAATAAAAGCTAAGTTTGTCAATTTTTTGGTATGTTTACATGCAGAAATCAACAAAACAAAATAATTTTCTATATAATATTATCAAAATGATGGTACCTGCTTACAGCAATATGACATAGACATTTTGGTGACACCTGATGTATTTGAGAAGATCAAATAGTTTCTTATTGCCTAGGAGAAGGAAAAATGCCAAACTATCAGTGTGGTTGTGCCAGCCAAATGGCAGTGATGAATGAATAACATATTTATGCTGTATCTTTTCTTTTTACCTAAATACTCTTATTATAAATACATGTCTGTATAATACTTTTCTCAAAAACTTATTTATTAGCTACTAAGTCAAAGAATAACCAAAAAAAGTCATCTCTTACAAAAAGAAGAGGAAAAAGTTTAAAGTTCGATAATATGATACCTAATCAAATCTTAGGAACACTTGAAAAAATATATTATGGTATTCTCCATTTAGCATGCAGGAAAATAATTAATGTATAATGTTAAAATAAATGTATTTTAATTTAAACTATTATTAAAGCTGTAATTATACATTAGCTGTGCTTTAATTTAACTCTACCACTTAAAATCTGTGTCTATATATAGTGATAATACATACTTAAGGACAAAAGAAAGAAGCATGGTGTTTGCTTTGAATTATAAACTCTTGAAGTAACTAGAGTAAAATTAATGATTGTTATAATTTGAGTTAATTCAACCAACATAAAGAAAGGAATCATATAACAAAGGAGTAGAATGTCTGATGCTAAGTTCCCTCCTTTAAATGAGGCAAGACTCTCATAGCATAGTTAATAAGACTATTTTGTCTTATTGAGAGATTACAAAATGGTTACTTTGATAGCTTTGATATGAAAAAGAAAAGAAAGTCACTGGCCTGAGAATAAGAGGTCTAGCTCTTCTATTACATGGTTGTATAATCTTGAGAAATCATTTCACTTCTGTGGATCTTATTTTCTTCATCCAGCAGTATCGACTAATGATTAAGATTACTTGTTCTGGAACCAATTTGCTAAGGTGAAAATTGCAATATACCATTTATATGTGATATTAGGCAAGTTTCTTAATGTCTCTGGAAGTGTTTCCTCACTTTCGCAGTGTAGATTATAGTACTAGCTCATAAGGATGTTTTCAAGATTAACTGAAAATACTTTTAAACTATTTTGAATAGTATCTAGTCCATTGTAAATTCTTAATAAATGTTGACTCTAATATGCTGTGATGCTGTCATGAATTAATTGAATTTTTAAACTTTATTTTGATTGACATACTACATTGATTCAAGATGTGAATTTAAAATAAGAACAGTGGCTTCTTAGATTTAACCCATTTGTTCATGTGAAATTCTGTATTGATGGATATTTTGCTGAAGTGTAAGGAAGAGAATGCGCTGTTTATGGTGTAATACATTTGGCTTAATTCAGATGAAGACGGTCGGGCATATGAGGCTGTCAACACTCCTTCTCCATTCCAACTTAATCTGGTATCCATTTGTGAGACTGGTGCAGTAGCCAAAATTTGGTAAGGAGTTGAAAAAAAGAGCTTCTTGATGTACCCAAGGCAAAGAGAAAAAGAGGTTTTTCATGGCGTTATTAATATGGTAACTGTTTTCTCTCATTTTGAGGAATTAGCTCTGAATTTTCTAAAAGAATTGTACATAAAAGCTGTTTTGAAGATGGTCTTTGAGAGAGTTGGTCTATGTGTGGCAGATGGTAATGTGAAAGCCACAGTTGGGTGGATAATATTGGCTTCATCACACTAAGAGATTCTGTAAATCTTCAGATACATAGCAGAGACTTTTTTCCACACACACGTGTAAATGTGGTAAAATATATATAACACAAAATTAACCATCTTAACCATTTTTAAGTATACAATTTAGTAGTATTAAGTACATTCACATTGTTGTATAAACAATCTCCAGAAATCTTCATCTTGCAGAACTGAAACTCTTTATGCCCATTAAACAACTCCCCATTCATCTCTCCCACCAGCCCCTTGCAACCACCATTCTATTTTCTGTCTCTATGAATTTGTCTACACTAGATACCTTCTATAAGTGGAATCATACCGTATTTATCTTTTTGCGACTGGCTTATTTTACTTAGCATAATATTTTCAAGGTTCATCCATGTTGTAGTATATGCCAGAATTTCCTTCTCTTTTAAGATTAAATATTATTCCATTGTAAGCATATACCACATTTTGTTTATCAATCCATCTATTGATGGACTCCTGGGTTGCTTCCATCTTTTGGATATGTGTATAATGCTTCTATAAACATGGATATACAAATATCACTTCAAGACTCTACCTTAAATTTTTTTGAGTATATACCTAGAAATGAATTTGCTAGATCATATAGTAAATCTACATTCAATTTTTTGAGGAATCTCCATAATGATGTCCATAATAGCTGTACCATTTTACATATTCATCAACTGTCATAAAGGGTTCCAATTTCCACACATCCTCCTTAACACTTTCCACTTATTAACTTTTTATAGTAGCCATCCAATGTGTGTGAGCATACTAAGGACTTTTAAAATGTCTTTTTTCTCTCTCTAAAGTATAAATTCCTCAAGGCAAGTATCATAAGTATCTTGTTTACTGCTATATCCTTTATACTTCATTCAGTATTTAGAACTCAATACGGGTTCAATAAATGTGTTTTAAATATAAGAAGAAAAGGAGCACGACATTGTTTGCACCTTGAGGGCTTTGCTACTCTCTGATGAGCCAGAGAGCAGTAGCATCTCAAGCAAAGTGATTTCCCATCAAGCTCAGGATCAGATCAGAAGTGACCTACCTCTCTGAATGGATTCATGAGGAGCAAATATCAACAAGACATCTGCTGAGAAGAAATTCAGGTAGATAGAAATTTTTGTAAGGATAGAAATATTACCTTAGCACTTTTGAGATACTCCACAGGGCTTTCTAGAATTATTAAGGGATATATTATACTGAGGAGAGATAAGAATAAAAGATAGTAGACTCATTGACTTCTTACAACTAGGATAAATCAAAATTCAGATATTTCAATTTAAGTGACCTAATTTGATTTTAATTCTAAATAGTTATACTGATCCCAAAAGGGGCTAAAAATTCCCTACTTATTATTTCCATGTAACTGGCTCATTAAGTTGTTACATGATAAACAAATTAGTGGTGATTTTATAACAATAATTAATGGTGAAGAAAAATTGAAAATGGACAGCACCAATTAGAATTAGTTCATGGCTTCAAAATGCGATTGATCTGATAATTGTGTCCACTAGATGCTATTTCTCTCTATAAAAAAAACAATGTTTCCTTAAACATAAATGATAATAGATGTTATTTATCAGTTCGGAGGTCATAAAAATGAACATAAGTCATATGATTACCTACTCTGCTGTGGCATATGTCATTTTTACCACTGTATGAATCAGCCCAGACCTAGAGTTAATTGAACTGAAAACAAGGGAAAGAATTTTCTAATTTTCAGTAGACGTAGGGTCAATAATAATAGAAAATCCAGAGAAAGATAAAGTTATAAGTGAGTAGAGACTGTAAGTTTACAGAGAAAACAAACCAATAGAAAAGAGGCAATAAATTAGATATGGGGATTGAGAGGCAGATGTGGGAGATATATTCCATGGTTTCAGAGAGAATGGAGAAAATAGTTTGTGTTTAGAGTTGCCTCACTTTGTAAGATTTTCTGTTCCAGTCCAGTCAACAGACATTATTAAAATCATCCCACTTTTTCTTGAGGTAACTTGAGTCTCTGTTCCATCCTTAGGAATCAGTCTAAGTAAAGAATTATGTCCCTTGGTTACATCTGCTCCCAAACCTGCTTTCATGTGCTGATAGCAATTTTATTCTCTGCTAAGCTTTAGTTTGTAAATCGGTTAAATACAGTACAGGTTCAGGCAGAAAAGTTTTGCTCATGTTACCATTTACTATCTTATATTGTGAATTACCTGTTTTGCTATGGAAGCTTAATCCCAGAATTAAGTACAACTGCCATTTATTAAGTGCTTTTTTATTCAGTAGGTATGGAGCTAGGCATTTAAAGATTTAAACCTCAAAATAACTGTATGAAATAGGCAATAATATCCTATTTTATACACAAAGAAACTAAAACCCAGAATATTTAAGAATTGTTTCAGAGGTCACATTCAAGTCTGTGAAACTCCAAAAACTAAAACTCTGAAACATTATAATAAGAGAGGATGACATCAGCTTCTGAGTCAAAAAGCCTAAATCTTGTCAAAGAAGTTCAAATATCCATGGTATGTAGAACTGCTAAAGATTGGTATGACATTGGAAATTGTGAAAATTAATTATGATAGAACAAGATTTCTTCTATGAGTTTCAAAGACAAAATCCTCTGAAGGGCCCCTGAATACTACTTGGTGACAGGTAATTGCTTTGTCTGCCTCTATTAAAAGTCATCTACCTTTAGGGTTGTACAATGAATATAATAAATACTGACTTTGGTTCCTTTTCCTTCATTTGATTACAATTCACAAAGACAAAGTATTTTTGCAAATATAAACCAGTACATTTTGCCATGATGTTTCCTATTATAATTGTTTTACTTTAAATATATTTGTAAGATTTCTATCTCTCCCCTTTATTCTCTTAACTCATCTCCCTTTTTCATAAGTCTTCATTGAAACCACTTGGAAACTACAACTAGGATGATATTTAAGACATTAACTGCAATACAATCATACCTCTGCTTAAAACTCCTCAGTGGCTATGCTTTTAATTCAAACCTGGAAAAATTCCCAACATGGCCTAAAGGTTTCAATGTGACCTTGTCTTGCTTTCCTTTCTGTTTGCTTGTTTTTTGTTTGTTTAAGCTCCTAGGTCTCAAACTTTTCCTCCACTTGTAACACTAGTTGAAATGTTGTTATTATTATTATTAATTATTATTATTATTATTATTATTATTAAACTCAGTCTTCCCTGTGATTGCCCCATTTTCTTAGTGCTGGAGAAAATTTATCTGATGTGGACACTCAATATTTTGTCCCAAGTTCTGCCTATCCTCCCCACTTCTACAAATTTTCAAAGAATACCCATATTCATACCAAAAAACTTCACATTCCTCATATACACAGTTTTGGACTGAGATGGGCACATAAATAAAATTTCTTCCCTGACACTTTGAAAGTGGGTCCAAAAAATTTGTCTTAGATCTAGTTTTTCAGGAGAAAAAGAAATTAAACCTCAGAAACTGTTGGTGTCAGTCATTTTCTCTTAAGTGAATTAGAAGGTGCAGAACTTTATCTACAATAAAACAGATGTAAGTAATTGTACATTAACATGAACTATCTGTGGCCATTACACTTCTCCCTTACCAGAAACTTTCTGGGTTTCCTCTGATGCTTCTTGTAGTCAATGGTTTCAGCCTCTTCCTAAGTCCCAGCTGCGCCTCTGGCCTTATATTTCATAAGACACCACTGACTGTATCTTAATCATGAATATATTAGAAGTTCTATTAAACCATCTGCACTTTACTGATACATGAGATTAACCAACACTCTGTATTCCCTTTGAAAAACATACTGACTTCTTGTTGCAGTCATACTTGAGCATACTCTTGGCTAGTAGGTTCCTCTGTAGTACCCCACCCACTCCTGATCCTGCTCTTTCAGTTCAGTGCTTGACTAGTGTCAATCTTGTTTGTTCCTCACTATGCTAGTTGATTGTTACTAAGTTGAATTACTAAATTCAATTACCTATTACATAAAGCAATAGAATATGGGTGCAAAAATAAAAACTTTCTGTTACTATGAAAACAAAATCGCATACTTTAGAAAGATTCAAGGAAGAAAGAAAAAAAGATTCTACAAAGTGCTGTGAAATTAGATGTGGCCAAGTCAACTCTAAAAGGTTGGGGTGCAAATATTTTTTAAAAAGCATTCTATTCATGTTTTTGATGTATCTTTGTTCGTGATACAATTTGAGAAATTGCACACTGATGGTAAATTTTGGGTGTGGTTTACTCAAGATAGGTGAATCTAATCTCTAATCAAATCTATACTCAAAAAATCTTTGATCTTATATCAAACTTTTAGTAAACAGATATACACTTGCACAGTTAAGTTAAAATAGCATATTTAAATTAGGAATGTGTCATTCTTTTGGTCTAAACTTGAATTTTAATTAGTCCACCAATTCCCTATCCCTCCTGCATTGGATAATAGCACTTTTACTCTATTTCTGTTGATCGAAGTTCAAATAGAGTCTGTTCTTGGAATCCCCCTATTAAAAAATCTTCATTATACCATTTTTTAAGGAGTTATTTGGCATTTTTGCATAGCTAAGAAAGCTAAGAGGAGCAGAAAACAATATATGGGGAAGAGGGGCATTCAACAGTAGGAAAAGATAAGATATTAAAGTTATTTAGGTGAGATTTGTTTTCTTTCAAGTAGTAAGTTCACTATTTTTTTAAATAAGAAATATGAAACTGTGTTATGATGTTTCTATTTATTTACTTCTACATTTATATTTTACTTTTTGCTAAAAGAATTTGAAATGGCTTATAGTAAAGCACGATTTATTAAAACTGAACCATAAGTGAAGAATTGTTCTTATTGAGCATTTACTGCACTCCATTTCTATGCTGGGTTTGAAAATGTTGTTGCATTTTAAAAATTAAAGCTTGCAAACAGTTTGAAAAAAATGTCGGCCCTACAAAACTGCATATGTATTTTCCTCCCTTTCCTCTCTGCCTACCTTCCTCACATTTTAGTAATCTGAAAGAAACGTTATACAATACATGTTGCAAACTTATGTAAAGCCATATAAAGAAGGTGCCTATAATAATTTTTAACACATGGTCTGATTTTATTTTATTTAAATGTGTACACATAAGTACACATATATGTGTGGCTATGAAGAGAAAGATTGTTGTTTTTGAAGATGGCTGTGTAATAGGGATTTTGTTTTTATGTGTGGTTAGAAGATCTATAAAAATCAAATTCAAGACTTGACTACTTATTGATCTCATAATTTCAATTTTAAAACTTTTTCACTATTTTTTTTGCCATCCTACATCAAAGATTATGCCAGTCTAATAGCTATAAATCTCGTTTCCAAGCTATAAAAAATAGCTTATAGGTATAATTTATTGACTCTATAAATCTGCCTCATTACTTGATTGACAAAAGTCAATTCACTAATTTCACTAATTTCTAGCAGACATTTTAGTCCAAGGGTCTTCTTTTAAACAAAAGGACTCCTACTCTTGGATTAGAGCACACTGCCCTTACACATGCTTTGGGGATCCACTAGTGGTGCTCTCATCATGTCACATGAGTTCAGCAACACCAAAGAAGATTATTACATAGTGTTTATAACTATTACAAGTATACAAGCCCTGTTGTGGAAGAAAGGAAATGTTGTAAATTTGAAGTTATTTTAACTCTGCATTTTATGCTTGTTGGGTCCTCAAAAATATACTTAGATTAGATTTGACTGGCTCAAAATTTATATTTAAATGTGGTTGATCAAAATAAAGGGAGCTGGATTTTATTTTTATTTTTTAATATTCAATATGACTGATGTGGGATTTTTATAAGAGGTTAAAGCACAGAAAAACAAATATCTATTTTATATAATAAAATATCCATTAAAAAAAAAAACTTGAGAGGTTTATTATATTTCCTATCTGCTCATTCCATTAAAGAAATTATTAAAGATTGCTTCAGGATGTGGCCAAAGTAATGAAGTTCTAAGACTAATGTCTTATAAATGTCATTCTTACAACTAATGGCTTCTGAGTAGCCATTTTAAATAGTAAACCTTTTAAACTTTTCTTTTTTGAATATTTATAGTTTTGGGAAAGAGGCTCTCTACTTATTAAGTATGTATGCTATTGTACATTTCTATGAATGCATATTTATATGTGTGTTTATATGTATGGAGCATTTAAGCTATAATCCAGTGATTCAGATTGACTCTAATTCCATTATAATTTGAGACAAATAGATGTCACTTAAATGAAACCATTCACACTTTTAGCAGCTTTCTTTTATATGTATGTATTTAATTTAGTCCTCTCTAGGTCTCAGCAAAAAGTCACATCCAAATATGAGATTTCTAAGTTTCATGAAGGTAGGCACTCATAAATATTTTTCCATGTTTTATATGCTGCTAATTCCAAGAAGGGTACCTGAGATTTTAATTTAAGAATTAAAAGTGAAAGCTGCAGAATAAGAATGTTTAAATGGGAATCTGTCATTGCCATTTGCTGTGTAATGCTGGGTAAGTTCTTTAACTTGTTCATTCCTCTTTCCTGAAGTATAGAATAGATCTGTTATCTGCTGCTGTATTTGTATTAGGCTGTATTTATTCCTGTTGTGCATGATCACTTCAGTTCCAGCAAGATTCTGCATACTTGTCTAATTAGATCATAAACTCAACCTAATTTTTAGTTTTCTCCTACCAATTCAAAGCTCATTCGAAAATTTTTCTTTGAAATTGACTTCAAATCTTTTTCTTGAATACTTATATAACTAATCTACTAATCTTATTTCGTGTGGGTTTTGTGTTACCCTTATTCTTTTATTTTTATTTTTTTTTTGCACACATGGTAGTGTAAAAATTGTTGGAACTTTTAAGCTGAATGATGTATGTGTGTGTATTGCGGGGGGGAAGTGAGGAGAAAGAATATGACTGTATTTGTTGGCATGTTGTAAGAATACTTCCCCCGCCCCCGCTTTTTTTTAAGATTACTGTGAGCACCTATCTGCTCAGATAATAGAACATTGAAATGTCTTAAATTTTCTTGACATTGCACTAGCAAACTCATATAATTCTCCCTTTTTTATGGAAAAAAATGAAAGAAAAAATAATGCTTTAATAGGAAAAACATTATAAATTGCTTTTTGGTTTTAAAATATAAGGATTTTTTGGTTCATTTTTTTTAACTTCACAACATTTTTCATTTTCCTATTAGTGGAATGTTTCTCAGAGGGGAGAGAGTCTAAATTTATTGGTAAAGGATGAAGAGATTAACCATGTAAATAGATAAGAGAGAAGAAGAAAATAAATGACTTTATAGTTTCATAGAGATAAGATAAAATCTCCTAAATTTCAGTGAGACCAACTGGCCATGGTTGTACTAGCTGTTGTGGAGTCTTGGGGGTGAGGTGACATTTATCCACTTAGGGGTGAAAATGGCTCCAACAACATTGTTGGCAATAGCGAAGGCTGCTGGGAGTTCACCAAAGTTAATTACTAAAAAGTATTCATTAGATTTGACTATAAAGAGATCACTAGAAATATGCAATTGAGTGATATGAATGATGTTCTGTTATCTATTCTAATATCTGAACTGGTGGCAGAGAAGTTAAAAATCAATGGGCAATGATGCAGTGGTGACAGAAAGTATGCAGACTTACTATTCAAACAGTGGTTTGTGGACCAATGGCATCAGATCTACCAAGGAGCTTGGGAGAGATGTAGAACATTCTTAGGTATCTCAGGTAACTCCTCACAAACACTGCATCAGAATCTGCATTTTAACAAGATATTCAGGTGATTGCCCAGCATATTAGTTTGAGAAGCATTGGTGTAGACACCAGTTTTGAGAAGGTTGACTGTGAAAGAAGAAACAATTATTATTAGGCAGTAGATAGAGGAAGAGATATAATTAAATAATTTTGTTTTTATTATTGTTTTAATTATTATTATTATTATAAACTGAGTACATGAATAATGATGTTTAAAGTTTAAAATAGATGAATTACATATAATATTAAATCAAATAATAACAAATTGTATGTAATTTTTAGTGTATAATTTTGAGAAATGAATCTCAGAGAGGTTAATATACTTCATTAAAGTTATAAAATAAGATATTGAATCATATTTCAAATGCAAGTCTGTCTGTCTCCAGAATTCATGCCCATTATTATAATTAAGGTTGATTCTTAATGAGAAGAAACATACTAAATTAAGCAAAGTTTGGAAGTTATGATGGTTGTGATTGCTAATTTTGGTATCATCATTGATGGTAACAAATAATATGGGAATTGCTTAATTTATTCATTCTCTAGCTATTTTATTTAACAAAGCAGATCAATTTGGCTACTAAAATAATTAAGAGAATATTTAGAAAATATTTTGTAAAATGGTGGGTTCATGATAGGTACAGATGTTACTATAGTCGCTACTATTTTGGGAGACTAAATATTGTGAAAAACTTGAATAAAACATAATTTCATACAAACATACTCTATCTCTTACCTGGTAGCCTGTGAGTACTGTGGCATTCAACCCAGACAGTTACCCCATTATTGAACTGCACAACTAATTCTTCTCTAGGAATTGTTCTTAGCTAAAGGGAGCTGTTTTGTTCTCTCCTTGGGCAGCTCACACCCAGTCACTACAGAAGTTTAAATATCTAGCCATCTTGCATCAGTTTGGTATAACTGGAGAGCATCTGGGCTCCAGAATGCTATGTGGGATCAGCGGAGGCCTCTGTCACAATTACATTATAGTTCGATTTGATGATGTGCTGAAGCCAGCTCCAAATGGCTCCTGAGAGCCAGTTTGTGCATCATTCCCAATTCCATATTCAGTGAATTTATGATGGTAGCTTGAAAGGATTAAATATACTACAAAAATTGGCAAATGCTATAAATCAAAATTTTTGTTTCCTGGAATAACTGTTGTTAAGCTGTTAACAGCACATCATAGATTCAATTTCTACTTCTAAAGTCTGCATTCTTTATTTCTTTACATTTATCATTCTACATTTATCATTCCTCAATAAACTGCAAGCATGCACCCTCTTTGTACAATATATTTCCAGGTTATCCAACCTAAGACAATGACATTTTTGCAAAATTCAGATATTTTCAGCATTTACAGTAGGGTTTGGGAAACAATGGCCAAGGGCCTGCTTTTATAAATAAACTTAATTGGAACAGAGTTATACCCATTCATATAGTTATTATCAATGACTGATTTCATGACAGAAAATATATATGTGTCCCACCAAATCAAAAATATTTACTCTCCACCTCTTTACAAAAAATGTTTGTTGACCTCTGGTCTACTGAATAACTACTGAATCTCTCTAAGAGATAAATCAAGACAGTCAAAACCAACCACAGTATCCTTCCTCTCCTCCATTTCCTAATCTATTCCTGTACCTACATATTTCTTCTTTCTTTCCAGTGTCATACTCCATCCAGTTTCCCAAGAGACACTTGAATCCATATTTTTTCTCTATTCTTATTTCATTAACATTCAAGGTGTCACTTTGGGGCCACCTTTTATCTTCCCTCTATGCAATCAAATAAACAGTTAAACCCTTAACTTGGTATATGTATTCTTTCTTTATATGATCCACCTGCTTTTCCAGTTTTACCTCTTATCAGTCTCCTTCAAATATAGCTCTACTTTATGATGCTCTTTTACAAACCAGCAAAGCTCATTGTTATTTTATGTCTGTGTAGATAGATACAGCTCCCTATGACGGTCATTTCTTTTCTGATTCATAAAATCCTATTCATCTCTCAAGATCTAGCTTGACTATTTCTTCTAACTTTAAGGCTTCCATTGCTGCATCTAACAGAATTTGTTACTCTTTCCTTGGCATTTGCAAAGCATGTTGCTTTTCTCTCTACTTTGTACTGCATGTGTTTCAATATTTGATTTTATATACAGTAGGACCAGTACTGTTTGCATGTCTGTCTTTCTCTACCCAGTGACTGAGTTCTCAGAATCATGGACAGTGTTGTGTTATTCCTTTTCATCTTCCCCAGAATCTAGCACAATGCTTGAAGTTGGTTCTTAATGAATGCTGCCTGTAAGAATAAGTGAATAAAAATGTATCCCTAGAAAAACCCTGAGGTTTGTCATAGAGGAAGTTTAAGCTTATCAAATGGTAGGAAGTGATATACACCAGATTACAGGATAAGATCAAGTTTCAGAAATTTGAAAAAAAAGAAAAAAAACCCACTGCTTTCTGAGTAACATACATTTTAATTTGAGGGTTTGAATTTTGACAAAGAAATGCCTTATGCAACTTCTGGGACTAGAGAAAAATGTTGGATTTCTTAGGAAATGTATTTTATCATTTTGGTTTATAGTCTTCACTGGGCTTGCGGCAGACGATAAACATTAAAATTCCTATTCTTGACATTTTGCATGCCCTTGTAGAATGGTTATGGGAGATGAAATAAATTACACACTGGTATTTTATCAGCTTTTCCCTCTCAAAATCATATCCTGAGATAGAGTTCTAAAAGTTCATGTTTTCTGACATCTCAGCTGCTATAAGATTGGACACAGCTCTTTAATTCAAAGAATTAAACCAACTTTAACAGAAAGAGTAGGGCTTGGTTTTCTTTCAGAAATTGCCATGGGAACATGAGTGCTGCAAAGCTATTATACCTCTCATCTGAAGCATTTCAAATAATTCGGAATATCTCAAAAATGATATTTAAAACCTCCCGAGCATGATCATCCAGAATATTAAAATTGGAAGACCAGGTTATTTTATAATTTATTACTGTTTCAAATATTCCAGTGGCACCAATTTAATAAATCATATCTTCATCTGGAATAACATTTGAATCAGTGGTACTTTCTTAAAGTCTAATTAGCACAGACCGTGCATGACCAAAATGCAGCAAGCCCAAATATAACACAACAAATCTCTAGGAAATTAAAATAAATTGTTAAAAATATAACAGATAAAATTGATCCAGTGGTTTTACTTATGATCATATAAACACTAAAAATATCTTTTGGAAAAGAAGCTCATTGAAAATAAGATTTTATAGCCATTTGAAATGTAAAATTTTAATCTTTGACATATTACTAACTTGTAGTGCCATCTACATAATCAACCAGGGAACTGAAGTAAGATTGTTTTTCCTTTTTTCGATACAAAGCACAAATTTCACATTTTATCTAAGTTTATACTACTGTCAGTCTGGCAAAAAGTTCTGTATGCAAGTTATTTTTCGAGCTGAGATATGTTCATGTTTATTCTTAATTTTATTTCAGTGTTTCTAGAAGTGATCATTAAAGATTGATAGAAAGACAACTTTTAAAAAATGGCTAATTCTCTTTCTTAAGAAAATGCTATTTCTTGATTTCTTTCTACATTGAAAATAGCCATCTGAGTATAATTCAAACATCCCATGGCAAACATTCTTTCATGAGTTCTTGATGTTTCTCATCATTAATGAATTAATTTTATTCTTTTTCTTTCCCTGTTACTTTGTGAATATTTGAACTTTATTTTTAATAGTCCATATGTACTATACTTTATGTTTCTAAGTACTCAGGTAACGTATTTTCCCACAAAATTCTAATAAAATGTATTATTTTTCTAATGATTTTAACATATACTCTGACTCATTGGAAAGAGTGCCAATTTTTCCTAAGGGAAGATGTGTTAGCTATTTATTTTATTTTATTTTTTACATTTTCTAACTAGCATAAGGCCAGATTCATTATACCTTAAGTAAAAATATTTGAATGTTTGGTTATTCATTCTTAACTCATAGCTTTCATACATTCTCTGCTATGTTACATCTTCTTAAGAGACAGTATTGGAACTATTTATAGTGCTGGAGATAAAATGGTGCAGGAAAAAAATCAGTCAGAAGAAGCTTGATATAAAATGTACCAGCATGAATTTATTTTATTTTGTCCTTAATCAGAGAGTCAATATGTGAAGGTAATTGCACCTTTAGGAATTAAAAAGTTTAGATAAAAATAATTTTACTTAATGAGAAATACTTCAGAATAAGTTTCACATTTGATAGCATAATCTGTTTTTGAGCTTCTTATCCTGATCTGTCTAATGTTAAAGACAAAGTTGAAAACATTTTTAGTATTTTTCTTCCTTCAATATCTGGAACAAAGAAAAATTTATGACTTTAATTTTATTGTGACTGAGCCTTTCCTAAAAATGAGCTGGCAAATGCCATTAGTAGGTTAATTGATTTAATAATGTTTCTATGAATAAGCTAGCACTTCTGACTTGAATTGCTTTCGCAATTGATTGGTACTCTATAATAGAATTCTATAAAATGTATCAAAAGAGCAACAAAGAATTCAGCTCTGGATTTTTCGGTTAATTCATTAGCATTTAGAAGTCTAAGAAATTATTGCATTTTCAATTTGCTAAATACAGCATTCATTACTAATTATTAGGCACATGCATTGCTTTTACAAAGACTCTAAAATGCAGTCATAAAAATGGCACTAAGAAAAAAGTGTGTTAATAGCCTAGTGGTGTGTTTGTTTTTCAATTGCCAGCAAATAGCACCTTCTGGGGATTTATAAGATGGAAGAAATCAGGATCACTTAAGGTAACCTGCAGGACAGTCTTGGTCCAGGGAAAAGAGGAAGAAAAGAGGTTGCCATAGAGAAGCTGCAAGACAGGTGTTACCGTCACTGGCTCCACTGGTTAAAGGGCCACTTCACTCTAACTCGCTTTTCAGAAAAAAATGCTGAGTTTTCATGAAACAAGGTTGCTACTTATTTTAGGGGGTTATATTGAAGTCATGGTTTGCCTGAAAGCCAAATGGTTTTATTTAAAGTCAATATCAGTCTAGGCCAAAACAAAACCATGTGTCATCATTAAAAAAAAAAATTCTAGGATACAGGGATTAATATAAAACTTCATTATAATAATTCATTGTTGTTAAAGTTGTATTATTTAATATTTAAGAGTGAAATTTTAAGTGTTTGACATTATTATAAAGGACTGATCATTTCTCAGCTCCTTTTATTTATGTGGATAAATTAAAGAAATTTTTTGTGTGTTCCTAATTTTTGTATAATTTATTATTTTTTATATTCTATAATCTTATATTATTTCTAAGTGGAGTAGAACATCATAGATTATTTTTTTTCTGATTTTAAAGTTTTTTTTTTCCTTAGAAAATTTTGAAGCGATGTGGTTGATAAGATTTTTAACTCTGGTATGAAATACATAAAGAATAACTAGATAGCAATATTTCTGAAAGAATCATTACCTAAATAGAATTTTTTAAAAAAAAACCCAAAACTAAATAGACTTCAAAAGCTATTTTGCTTAATGCTAGTTTAACAAAAAAAACTATGAGGATTACAATTATATATATTATAATATACTCTGATCTCTATTATTCTGATTTGTCTTATTGTTTAAACAAAAAATATGTATTAGCTCAAAAAATAATGTTTTTCATAAGGTTATCTGGCCAACACACTGTTTCATAATCTTATTACTAAATCCAATCTATTACCCTATTTTTTAAACTATTTAAAAACTATTAGAGTATTTAATCTTTCAATAATAAATATACTTTGAATGTTAACTGAGAATTTCAATATACCAAATACATATGGGGTTTATTATTTCAAGTTACAGATACAATGCTTAGATATACTTGAAAGAGAATATTAAAATATTAACATTTGAATAATGTGCTTTGCTTTTTTCAAGTTGATTATATGTCATGGTAACCAATTCCACACTAAGAATAGATGTATTCTACAATGCCGCCGTTTCCAAAACAAATTTTATACATTAGATCATATCAAATTCTTCCTAAAAAAGTTTCAACAATTGTTCATTCTAATTAGAAAAAAAATAGTTAATATTCTTAAGACTCTTTTATTCACCAAAAATTATTAAATATGTCCATGTATTAGCCACGTTTTTGGCATCAGAGATTAAGTAATCCGTAAAACATATTTGAAACTGTCTTCATAGAGCTGGTACTCTAGTAGATTTGATGAGCCTTGGCCATTCCTTACCTCTCAGGCATCCAGGACTAAGGCAAAGAAAGTGAGGCACTTATCACAAGCACAAAATTTCAGAAGACTTCCAAAATCTCAGTAACAAAGACAGGTAATATTTTAATATAATACTTCAAATAATCAAAATTAGTGCAAATAATCCACAATCACTAAAATAAAATTTAGAAAAAATTGGAGAAAGAAGTGTCATGCAGAGACATGTTATAGTGTAAGGTGAATGGATAAATTAGTGATAGTGAAATAAATTCCACCTCTTGCTGAGAAATTTACATGTACATATAGGGAGGGAAGAAATATATGGCATCCAGCTTTGCAGACAACCTCTATTACTCTCTGTACCCTGGTGGAAATATTTCTAATTTCTTGCCCCCAAAGATTTCATCACTTCCACATAAAACAAACAAACAAACAAACAAAAACAACAACAAAACTCATCTCTTCCACTCAAAAGGTTACATCAAATTGCTTCATCAAGTGAAAGTCCAAGACCATTTCATCCTCTAAAAAGACAAGTTGTCTTCTCATTCACATCTAGCATATAATGATGAAAAGGGGCCAAGATAACCTCAAAAGATACTCCCATTGAAGAAGAGGGTGATGGAGGTGTTCTGTGCTTGTTACTATTTTTCTCAATAAAGATGAGGAAAAGAAGATTAGAAAATATTTACATTAAGTTACACTAGAATACTTAACGAAATAGAAAACTAAAAAATCTAGATGGAAGAAAAATCTTTTAAGATTAAAGTATTGAGTGGTTTAACTAGAGTTTGCTGATAATTGAAAAGACTTCTGCAGACACTGGGAAAATACTTTTGTTTATTTGTTTTGCTTAATAAATGACCCAATCCAGTAGGTAATGGGCACATGTACTGAACACCTAACATAATCCTGTAAAGCAGACCACACAGAAGCACACTCAATTACTGAGGTACTTGAGTCTTTATGAAAGCACCAATTATTGATGCTATCATCTGGTTTGAAGTGTGGCTCCTAGAGACTCTTTTAATGAATCATTTTATTCTTCTATCTGGGTTTTGATTCTTTCCTGACCATTTAAATTCTTCAGGATACTCAGGCTAGTGATTTCCTGTTTACAGGTTCAAAGACACCATACATCTTATCATCACACAGGGAAGATCATAGTCATTTTCCATGATTTCTTTTATCGAGCAGGCCCAAACTTAAGATTACTCTGCACTGTAAACATATATTATTTGAATTGATAAAACTTCTTAGATAATATAGCAGTGATTTAACAATCTAATTATAAAAAAATAACAATCATCTTTTTGCAAGGCTTTTAAATGTATCATTTCATTATCTTCTGAACTCCGTTGTTTCAGCTGAGAAGTCAGTCAAAATTCTTACTGCTATCTCCCCGTGTATAAAAATGTGCATTTTTCACTGGACGCTTTTAAAATTTACTCTATGTATCAGAGTTTTGTTTGTTTTTTTGTTTGTTTGTTTGTTTTGTTTTTAGCAGTTTGATGATTATGTGCCTTGGTGTGATTTTCTTTATTTCTCCTTCAGTTTCACAGACTCTTGAGTTTTTGAAATGTTTATTTCATTAATTTTAGAAACGTTTTTGTCATTATCCCTTCATATAATTCCTATACTTTATTATTTTTCTTCCCTCCTTAGAATCCAATTTCATGCATATTAGTCCATTTGATGTTATCCCACAGATCTCAGATGTGTTGCTTCAGATTTTTTATGTTTAGACTAACATTACATTTTTTTTTTACCCTTAGCATTTTTGTTTATCTTTTTCATTTTTTTTTACTTTTTCTGCTGAAAAGTCATCAACTATATATGTGGTTCACTCTTTCTATTATATCTTTTAACACATTCATTAGAAAAATATTGATCTCTTCATTTAATTTCAGACTCTTGGCCACCTGTGGGCTCACTTCTATAGTCTTTTTTTTTTCTTTTGGTTATGGGTCTTATATATCTACTCTTTGACACTTGTCATAATTTTTGGTTGTATGTCAGTCATTGTATGTAAAGATAGAGACCTAAGTAAGTACCATTTACCTCCAAAAAAGTGAAAACCCTACCTTCTACAAGGCCATTAATGTAGATGTGTATGTGCATATGTGTATGTGTGTGAGGGATTGAATTATATTCTGAGGTTGAGTTGTTCATGAACTTGGCTACAAATTTATTTGGATGATGCTTACTATTATCTTAAAATAATTTGAAGGCACAGTCTAAACTTTCTTTGAACAAGGCTTGAACTCTGAGCAATGGAGAGACTAACAATTCCTTTGTATTTTACAAAACTGCCTCCCATTTTCCCAACTGTGAGTGATTTCTCTTTGCTTTACAGCCTGGCTGCCAGCCATTTTTCACTGGGGATGTTTTTTGTTTAAATATTTGCTTGATTTTTCTTCTGCCCTATCTCTAAATTTCTAGACACTGAGAAGTATTCTATCCTGTCTGCAACATTACAGTGCTGTTGCAGTGTACTCCATGAAGATCTAGAGTAACTAAGGAAATTTTTATTAGCTTCTTTAACCCATGCACAGACTTCAAAGGGACACTACTTTGCATTCACAGAAGGCCAATAACCAGGAAATCATTTGTGACCATTTCAAAAGATGCTGTCACAAGTTAATTTTCTTAGCAAAGCAAAAGAAAACAAATGAAAAACACCACTACCACCAGGACCACCATCAAAAATGAAAAATCTGGGCAATTTTGTGCTTTATCTGGCTTGTTCATGTTATTTATGGTAGGAGTAATGGTTTCTTATAAATTTAATTTCTATATTTTAACTACTAGTAGAAGTTGTAACATATCAAGCTGTTATCAACCATGTGCATTTTAGTGGAAAAACCTGTCAATTAAAAAGTGTAAAATTTGAGTTTTGGTAAAGATGGTGGAATAAGAGAAACTTGTGCTTGCCTCTTCCCATGACTACTTCAAAATCACAGCTAAATTATAAAACAGTCAACCTGGAGAACCATCTGTAGACTAGCAGAACAGATCTTATAAAGAAGAAGCCATGTCAAGACTGGTAGGAGGGGCAGAGACGTGAAGTAGGCTGATCCCACAACCATGTGTGGTGGTTGAGAATCAGGAGGAATATCTCAACTGCAGAGGTCCCCCTGTAGGAATAAGGGATCTCAGCTCTCACACCAGCTTTCCAGCCCAGAGCACCAGTGCCTGGTAAAGGAGCCCCCCACAACATCTGGTTGTGAAAATCAGAGAAGATTCTGTCTGTCTGGGTAAGAAGGAAGGACACTGGAAATCCAAGCATCTTCTTAAAGGGCTTGCACATAGACTCACTAGCACGCAGGTACTCCCTCTGGGCGCTAGCAGAAGGATGGTGGTTAGAGAAGTGCCAGAGACAGGGAGAGACTGAGTTCTATAGCTTCAAAGCAAGGAGTGGAGGGATAGATGCCATTATCCCTGTGTTGAGCCATTTTCCCATCCAATGGGAAAGTGCCATCTTTCCCGTGTTAAGCCCTACTCCTGCTTGGCCAATTTTGAAACTGTATTCGCCTTGTGAGTTCCGCTCCCTCCACTATCATGGTTTTTTGAGACCACTCCCTCCACCATCATGGTTTTTTGAGACCTTGCCACATACAACTCTCCCACTACCAGAGGCTCTTTCAGCTGCAGGCAGCCAACCTTGACCCACGCTGAAGTCTTTCCTAAACTCTCAAGAGTCCATGGACCTTAGGCAGGCAGCACTGGCCTTGGTGTGCCCTGTACTTTTTTCTGAGTGGCGCAAGGCTGAGCAATTGTGTCAAATCTGAATCTGCATTAACCTGGTGAACACCACTCACCCTACCTGGGTGAATCCTGAAGACTCCATCTCACTAAATCTGCATACTGCCTGAGGCTTTTTCAGTTGCTTCTAGGAAGCCTGCAGGTGGCAACAGGCCTCAGAATAGCTTGTGCTTTTTGTTGAACAAAAAGCTGGTACTGATAGTGACCAACCTCAATTCACAGCATGGCCTATCCCATGCTCCTCCAGGTCCAGCAGAGACAGCAACCACAGATCACTTTGTAGCTCCTATCAGGTAGCTCTTATTAGGTAGCCCTGAGCTTGTCACAGGCAGTGGTTGATATTGGCTTACACCATAACCCCTCCCAACAGGCTCCAGAACTAACACACCTGCTTCAGAACACACCAGAGCACCACCCAACAAGCCCCACAAGAAGCATACCAAAAGAATCCTGCTAAAATGAATCCTGCTCTGTGGGGTCAGCCCCCACACAGCAGCTCATACACTGTGGTCATGGCCAGTTTTCACAATCAGGCTGAGGATCAATCCCACTCACTGACATGTCAACAACAATTAAGACACAACTAACACAGGATGGTACACACAACTCACACAAGAGACTTTCCTGGAGCACTCAACATAGGTGATCAGGGAGACTGTGTCGCTAACCCCCACAGGATACTTACTACAAAGACCACCCTACCAAGACTGGGAGATGTAGTAGATCTACCTAATACATAGAAAGAAGGACAGAGAGGCAGCCAAAATGGGGAAACAAAGAAACATGTCCCAAATGAAAGAACAGGAGAAAACTCCAGAAAAAAAACTAAGTAAAATGGAGGCAAGCAATCTACCATATGCAGAATTTAAAACACTGGTTATAAGGAAGCTCAAGAAAGTTATTGAAAACTCCAACAAAGATATAGTAAACATTAAAAAGGATATAGTAACCATGAAAAAGAACCAGTCAGAAATGAAGAATACAATAACTGAAATAAATAATATACTAGAAAAAATCAACTTCTAGATAAAGCAGAGGATTGAATCAACAATTTGAAAGACAAAGTAGCAGAAAACACCCAACAAGAACCAAAAAAAGGCACAGAATAAAATAAAATAAGGATAGTTTAAGAGACCTGGGGATAACATCAAACATAACAAAATTAGCATCATGGGGTACCAGAAGGAGAAGAAAGAAAGCAAGAAATTAAAAACCTATTTGAAGAAATAATGATGGAAAACTACCTAACCTGACAAAAGAAATAGGCATACATGCCCAGGAAGTGCATAGAGTCCCAAACAAGATAGATCCAAAGAGACCCACACCAAGACACATCATGATTAAAATGCCAAAGGTTAAAGACAAAGAGATAATCTTAAAAACAACAAGAGAAAAGCAGTTAATTACCTATAAGGGTGCTCCCATAAGACTGTCAGCTGGTTTCTCAACAGAAACTTTGCAGGCCAGAAGGGATAGGGATAAGATATTCAAAGTGATGAAAAGCAAGGACATACAACCAAGGCTACTCTATGCAACAGGGCTATCATTTAAATTTGAAAGACAGATAAAGAGCTTTCCAGACAAGAAAAAGTTAAAAGAGTTCATCACCACCAAACCAATATTATAAGAAATATTAAAGGGACTTTAAGAATAAGAAAGAGAAAAAATATGAATAATAACATGGCAATAACTATGTACCTATCAATAATCACTTAAAATGTAAATAGATTAAATGATCCAATCAAAAGACATAAGATATTTGAATGGATAAAAAAAACAAGACCTATATATGTGCTGTCTATAAGAGACCCACTTCAGATTGAAAGCTACACACAGACGTAAAGTAAAGAGATGAAAAAAGATATTTCATGCAAATGGAAATTTAAAAAGCTGGGGTAGCAATACTTATATCAAATGAAACAGACTTTAAAAAAGTCTATACTTAGAGACAAAGAAGGACATTTCATAAGGATAAAGGGATCAATTCCCTTGCAAACATTTATGAACCCAATGTAGGAGCACCTAAATATATAAAACAAATATTGATGGGTATAAAGGGAAAGATCAACAATAATACAGTCATAGCAGGAGACTTTGACACTCCATAGATATCAATGGATAGATCTTGTAGGCAGAATATCAACAAGAAAACATGGCCTTAAATGACACATTAGACTAGATGTATTTAACTGATACTTTTAGAGCATTACACCCCAAAGTAGCAGAATATATATTATTTTCAAGTGCACATAGAAAATTTTCCAAGATAGACCACATGTTAGGTCACAAAACAAGTTTCAATAAATTTAAGAAGATTGGAATCATATCAAGTATCTTCTCTGACCACAATGATATGAAACTAGGAGTCAATTACAAGAAAAAAATGAAAAACTCAAGAACACATGGAGGCTAAATAATATGTTACTACACGATAAATGGGTTAACAATGAGATCAAGGAAAAAATAAAAAGAAAACTCGAGACACATAAAAATGAAAACTCAATGACCCTAAATCTATGGGACACAGCAAAAGCATTCCTAAGAAGGACATTCATAGCAATACAAGCCTACCTCAAGAAATAAGAAAAGTCTCAAATAAACAATCTAACTTTACACTTATAGATACTAGAAAAAAAAAAACAACCAAAACCCGAAGTGAGTAGAAGAGAAAAAATAATAAAGATCAGAGTCTAAAAAACAATATAAAAGATCAATGAAACCTGAGCTGGTTTTTGTAAAGGTAAACAAAATTGAAAAACCTTTAAGTAAACTCATCAAGAGAAAAAAGAGAGGTCTCAAATTAAACAAACAACCAAAAAAAGGAAATAAAAGAGAAGTGACAACAGACATCACAGAAATATAAAGTGTTATAAGTAACTATTACAATTATATGCCAACAAATTGAATAATCTGAAAGAAAT
This sequence comes from Pteropus medius, assembly GCF_902729225.1. Taxonomy (NCBI): domain Eukaryota; kingdom Metazoa; phylum Chordata; class Mammalia; order Chiroptera; family Pteropodidae; genus Pteropus; species Pteropus medius. Next base: position 12,299,502 of record NW_024351730.1, read on the forward strand.
GAATAAATTCCTAGCAATATACAATCTTCCAAGACTGAATGAAAAGAATCAGAGTATCTGAACCAACAGACTACTACTAAGGAAATCAAATCAGTAATCATGAAATTCCCAACAAACAAAAGTCCTGGACTGGATAGCTTCACAGGTGAATTTTATCAAACATTCAAAGAAAAATTAGCACCTATCTTTCTCAAACGATTCCGAAAAATTCGAGTATGGAAGTCTCCCGAGCTCATTTTACAAGGCCAGCATTACCCTGATTCCCAAACCAGGCAAAGACATTACAAAGAAAAATTATAGGTCAGTATCCTTGATGAATAATAGATGCAAAAATCCTTGACAAAATATTAGCAAACTAAATTCAGCAATGCACTAAAAAGATCAAACATTATGATCAAGAGGGATTTATTCCTGGGATGCAAGATTGGTTCCATATCATCAAATCATTTAATGTGGTACACCACATAAACAAAATGAAGGACAAGCTTGTGAGGGAGAGAGATGCCACTCAAGATTTGGAGAAGGGCACTTGAATAAGACAGGAAAGAGGCAGGGGTGGTGGCATCAGTGGTTGTGGCAAGGGGGCAAGTCACAGAGGGAATGATGCGGTGGCAAGAGACTGGGAATTCAGGGGTAAGGCGACTTGACTTTTGGGCATTCCCTTCACTATGCATGGCCACGGTGAAGGCACCTCCAGGCCCAGTGGGATGGCTCCTTGACCTTGACCTCCACACAGCATAGGTGGCTCATGATGGCCTAAAAAGTCATCCATGACATGGCTTGTTCTACTGTTGTAGGATGTCCGCCTCCCAACTATGCCAAACTCTGCCTATGGCTGACAGAAAAAAAATCGCACATATGGGATCCTTCAGATCCTCCTACACGTTTTTCGCAAGCACTATAATATGTGTGTGTGTGTGTGTGTGTGTGCGTGTGTGTGTATTAGTCCACTTTATAGTGTATATAAAATGTATGCATACATAATATAGTAGTTATTTTTTTCTTTGTAAGACATCTTTAAATCTCTGGATCTTATATTCACCTTGTAATACACACTACGAGTAAATAAAGAATTCTCTCTGGCATATTCAAATCAAACACAGAGTAGCCTTTTCTACATTGTCTTTTAGGGCTTAGCTCAATTCTTCTTTTTTAAGATGCTTCTCTCCCTAGTGAATTATTTCTCTTTTCTATATTTTAATGCATTTTCATTCATTTATCATGGTTTCAACTACATTATATCATATAGATTTATTTGTTTCTAAGTTCCACTAGGACTCCAGTAGAAGATGTGATATATAATAAATGTTCAAACATGTTTGTTGAAGTAATGAATCCAGAGTATTATAACAGAACATGCTTTCTTAGTATCCCCCTTAGTATCCGGCCTCATTAATAAAATGTAGTATCTTATTTTTATGTGGTAATATCTTTTTTATTTAAATAGCTAAAGATAATTTCATGTAGAATTATACAATTAGTATTTCTGCGAATTATACAATTAATATTTCTAGACCTTTTCCTCAAATTTAAAAAAAAATAATCTTAATAGGTTTTGGTAAATTGACTTTGGCTGGTGGTCACTATGATGGAGAGGTTACTAATAAACAAATAAAAACTCTTTTTGAAATCAACCTAAGTAATTTATTGAAATTCACAGATTAAAAATAATTTCAATAAGCAAAAATAACAGAATATAGCTTTCTAAGAAACAGATGCAAGGATTACTTGCTGCAAGTAATTTTAAGCCTCTTTTGCTGAACTGATTTGGTTGATGTCCCAGTAAATCTGCCAACAAAGCAGCCACTTCTCTTGATATTTACTCATATTTCCTAGGAATTTTGTTGTTCTCAGAAAGTTTGCAATCAATTCTTCATGTAGAGATGCCAGTCTGTTGGCAGCCTGAACTGTGACAAGGCTCATAGAATCATAGAATTATTATTTATGACATTTGATAATATCTTTTTAAAAATGCCTGGATACTTTCTAAGTATTGTTCTGCAATTCTATAGTATCAGTGTTTCTAATCATCCCTGGACAGCAAGTTCCCTTTTGTTTTCAAATGTAAGAAAAAAATAAGTTTTTTAAATTTTGTATTACTTAATTATCAGTCCTTAAACATGGAATTATCATGAAAGGAATATTGATCTATAAAATATTAAATTATTGGTTTTCGATTTTTTTAGATCAATGATATATTTATTAAATAAACATTCTATATTATACTAAGTATAATATACTTAATTTTTTGGACTAGCTTGAACATTAAAAATTATTTTTTCATGGTTCTGTAGGCTGAAAGTTTACATTAACATACCATGTGGGTTGGTTTTTGGTAAGACCTCTTCCTGGCCTGAAGATAGTCTTCTTACTGTGTCTTCATGTGTCCTTTTTTTTGTGCATGCATGAGAAGAGACATCCTTACTGTCTTTTCCTCTCCTAAAGGATTAGACTCTGTTCTATCAGATTCCAAGTTTTGGGATTAGGGCCTCACCTGTTTTTAAGACTATTTGTAAATAGTTCTAAAAATAATATCCTGGTTCAGGAAAATTTATATGGACTGGGATTCAGATTGAAGAAGAATACTCTGCATTTGAAAGACAGAGGAAATATTCATGAGGAAGTCATAGGACTAACACATACTCTACTGGGCAAAGTATTTTTACTCTTCGGGGATCCCTTTCTTAAAATATTTAAATAAGTAAATAAAAACTCATTTTTTTTTCCAGATTGGTCCTTGATAGCCACAGAAGAGCAAAACTTAGTCAATTTCTTATTTTACCTAACAAATATTCATCAAGCATTCACTTATTGAATCAGGTCCTCTGTTAAACATTAATAATATTGCTGGGATAATATTATTATTATCCCAGCAATATTATTATTTTTATTGCTGAATAATATTATACTGAATATATATATATATATATATATATATATATATATATTCAGTATAATATTATTCAGCAATAAAAAAGAATGGAATCTTGCCATTTGTGACAACATGAATGGACTTTGAGGGCATTATGCTCAGTGAAATAAATTACACAGAAAAAGATAAACACCATATGTTCTCACTTATATGTGGACTCTAAAAGCAAAACAAACAAAAACAAGCCCATGGCTATAGAGAATAGATTGGTGGTTGCCTGAGGTAGTGGGTGGTGTGTAGGTGAAATGGCTTAAGAGGGTCAAAAGGTACAAATTTCAAGTTATAAAATAAATGTCATGGGAATGTAACGTATAGCATGATGCTTATAGTTTAAAATATTGTTTCATATATTTAAAAGAAGTAACTAAGAGAGTAGATCTTAAAATTTATCATAAGAAAAAAATTGTAAACATGGTTAAAAATGGATGTTAACTGGGCTTACCGTAGTGATCTTTCTGCAACATATACAAATATACAAATATTGAATCATTACATAGTACATCTGAAATTGAGGTAATGTAAGTCAATTTTACCTCAATAAAAAAGGTTAAGTTCTAATATAAGTAAGTGAAAAACACCTTATGAACTATCTTGTCTTTAGTGTATAGGTATAGACTTATCAGTTTGCTCCCAGAGCTTGAAGAAGTTTAAGGCTCTTTACAAACAAAAAGCTTCTTACATGACATGAGAATGAACCTTGCATAAAACTTACATGACACCTGTCAAGCATTTAAAGAAAACAGAATCTGTAATTAGACCTTAAGTAAACTACAAGTGAATAGAATACATTTTTTTTTTCAATTGAAGAATCAAGGGTAAGTAACTGAAGAGATGGAAAATAAGTCATCTTGAAAATCTAAATTTCTGGGTTTTGAATACATATTGGTATTTAAACAAATTTAGAAGAAGTTAATAATTCTGGCCACATATAAATATTTCTTCTGCATCATTACCAACAAACTTGCTTTCCTTTTCTAATCCCAGTAAAAACTTTCTATTAATTATATGAAACACAATTTCTAATAAAAATAAACCATAAGCCTTGAAAAGAATGTCAGTTGTTCAATTTATGTAACTGTTTTGTTTTTGATCAGAGCTTCTACTCAAATGTTTTTTTCATAGTCACAGAATAAAGGAATTGTTAGAAATTGACCTTGAAAATTAAGTTCTGATAACAATTTCAGTGGTGACAGAACCACAGAAATGAATGATTAACAAAGGAAGAACAAAATTTCTATGAACTCACCATACTTGAAATTTTCTCATTTATAAGCATGTCACTTTACCATCAAATAAAAATTATTGTTGAGAAAAATAGATCGCTCTACGATTTTTCTTCCTGTTAATGTAGGCATAGATAACCACATATCCTGCAACTAAGAAGTATATGGACATTTAAAATTGGGTCAAGGAGAAAAAAAAAAGACGGCAATACTAATTAGGAGGAGAAAGATATAGGTAAAATATTACCAAAACGCAAATAAAAGGGGAGAACCACATTTGCATATAAATTTAACTGAATACTATTTATTAGGTATCAGGAATTTTTGTAGTTTTAAAATCATAATAGATAAATCTAATTAAAAAGTATATAATCTGTTAAAATTACTCAAACTGCATAGAACACCTTAAAGATAAAGAATACTTTATGCTGACCTTGAAGATTAGCCATTTTAAATTACTCAAACTGACATTTTAAGGAAGTGCATTACGGTAAGAATCCCTTATAAAGATGGTCTGAAAGCTCATTCACAGAAATCTCATGAGAAATAAGAGTGGGCAGGACTGTGACAACAGATTTGCAGAACCAAAGATACTGTGGGGGTTCATCAGGCAAAGCTTCTTGACTGTTTTTTATTCTTGTTGCTTCCTAAAGTACACTTCTCTCAAAAGTTTGGAGCCACATCGACACTCCTTGAAGAAGCTCTAATGTTTGACAGTCATCATGGGCAGTCATTATTTGTAAATACGATTAGTTCTAAATTTTATTATCAGCTTCTCTGGATCAGCTAGTTCTCTTTTCTTTCCCAAAGGAGCCATTGCAGTCTCTGAACAACTGCTCTCACTCAAGAATAAATTTCTTTCACTCTAGATTCAGAAGTTCCAGGATGGGCCAAGACTCATGAAGTTGGGTGAGTGAGGAGGTGCTACTTAGGGCAATCTATGTGATTCTGCATGTAGTAGAAAAAAAATGAAACAAAATGATTAAAAGTCTGATCACAGCATTTCTAAAAGAGAAGTCTCTGGGCAAGAAATCTTAATAGGACACCTCTGACTGTGGAAATGAGCCCTCTCGAGTATGGCTTGGAAGCTCAATGGCACATCAAAGAGAAAACTAAACTTCTCAGGAAAAAAAAGTGAAAAAGATTTTGGAGACTGCGATAAAGAATTCTAGGGAGATAAATAAAGGAGGTCTGAGGGAGATAAAGGGGCTACAGGAATACAGCAAATGACTGATGCTTGCACAGAAGAAAACTGCAGTGGCAATTTCTCTTACATAAATAATACCTGAGGCACTTTTAAGAACAGGGTTTATAATGCTAATACACAAGTCTTTTTCCCAATCCAAGTCCCTAATGTACATGATGTAAAAGTAGAGAAATAATGAGATTGAGTAGTATATAGAAATTCAGCAACTCTTTTTATCCTTCTCAGTGATAGCTACTACTCATGTGTCATCTTTCAATAAAATGGCTAAAATCCAATAAAATTATGATACCAATTTCTAGTGAAGAGGTAGAGCAATAGGAGCTCTCATTCATTGCTGGTGGGAAGGCAAAATAGCGCTGTCATTTTGAAAGATAGTTTGGCAGTCTTCAAAAAGTTAACCTCCCTTACCAGACAATCCAACAGTTGCACTGTTGGATATTTATCCAATTTATTTGAAACTATGTCTACACTAAAACTGGCATACAAATGAGAATAACATCTTTAATTGTAATCACCTCAAATTAGAAGCAACCGAGATGTCATTCAATAGAAGAATGTATGAATTGTGATACATCCATACAATGGAATAGTATCTAGTATTAAAAAGAAAAGAGCTAATGAGTCATAAAAAGACATGGATCAATTTTGAATGAATCAACTGTAAGAGCATCCAATTGCCAATAAGGACAAATTTGAGGGGGAAAAAAGGAGTATTGGATTATAATCTAAAGAAAAAATAAATATCTATTATTCCATATTGATATGAATAAATAATTAAATGAATAAATAAATGGGGAAGAATAAACAAAACTGGAGGCAGAAAAATTCCAAATAATTTATGTAGGTAATTCACCCTTGAGGAGATGGAATATAACTTCCTACGGCTTAAAGGTGGGCTGCATTAATGACTACTTACTAAAGACTATAGTGGAGAAAAGTGGGAAAAAAAATAAGTTTATAGTGGCAAAATCTGACAAATTCTATCTCAGCTTAGGAAATCAAGTTTACATTAACAGTGATAAATCACATTGATGGTATATACTTTTGATATAATGTAATGAGGATAAAATTTCACCTCTATAGACTTCTTTCCACAAACCCATAACTATAGTCTAATTATGAGAAAAATCTCAGAAAAATCCCAATATGGGGGCGTTATACAAAATGCCTGAACAATACTCCCTAAAATTGTTAAAGTAATCAAAAACCAAAGCAAGTTTGAGAAACTGAAACAGTCAAGAGGATCCTAAGAAGACATGATGATGAAATGCAATGTGATATCCTGCATAGGATCTTGAAACAAACAAACAAAAAAGAGTATTAGATACAAACTAAGGATATATGAATAATATATGGACTTTAGTTAATAATATATCAGTATTGTTCATTAATTATAACCATACTAAGGTAAGATGTTGACAAGAGGGGAATTAGATGTGGGATATATAGGGATTTTTTTGATACTATTTTTTTGTGAATTTTTTGTAAATCTAAAACTATTCTAAAATCAAGAGTTTATAAAATATAAGCTTATTCCTGAAACTTGAAAATTACATTTTTTACAGTGCATTTCTGGATGCAGGGACTTCTGAGTAAACAGTATAGCCTTCCAATACAAACTGAGTAAAAACACTTTTTATTTACAGAGTGTTGACTATAATAGACCATGCAATTAAAAGAAGAGTGTGGACAAGGATAAATTTCTGAATATAGTGAAAAAAGATAAGATGAAGTCATCTTGCTAACAGTATATTCTGTTCAGTCCTATAGCTTAGCAGCACCAAAGATATCTTATTATCTAGCACTTATTAATCAACTTGGTAGGAAATAACGCCACAAAACTTTAGTGTGCTGAGGATTTTCTTAAGTATTTTATAAGTCATCAAGGTAAAATTATTATTTTATTGCACTTTTTGCAGGGAACAACATTTAGCTTTCCTTGTTATTATCATCACTGGCAAATCTTGTTTGATTTTGTTGACGATTTATTTTGCTAGAATATTAACTGCTATTAGTCTTCTAAAGAGAAAGAAAGATTGATCTTCATGGAGAAGCCATTTGACATAGAACCATATGTGACAACAGAAATATAATATCTCAGGTGGGAAACATATTAGTTTAAAAACATGCATAGAAACTGTGCCATAAACTTCAAACATTTTAGATATCATAATTATTAATTTTTATGTATTCTATTTCTTATGTTTCCTTTTTATTTCAAATTTAATTGGATTATTCATTATGAAATAACACTTAATCAAATGCATATGCAATCTGTATAATTGTTAGCGACTTTATTATTATTGGCTAGGACTCTGTGTTCTTGATCAGTTGCTATTTTTATAAAAATGTTTATGGTAATTTATTATTCAGTTTAGCAAAATGGAATGGTAGTGCTCCTCCCCAAACACCCACACCCAACTGGCTATAAAGCAACATGATTTTGTAATGAGTTGCATTTGTAAAACTTTTTGCTACACCTTATGGTGAGAGGAATATTCATAGAAGAATATAGTCTAGTGGGAAACAAGATAACTTTATAAGAAATAGCCGTATTTTAAAAATAGCATCTGTGGGAGGAAAAACCCCATTTACTAAAATGCCTATATTTTACTGCTGTTTTCACATCAAAATCAATGGATATATATATATATATATATATATATATATATATATATGCACACACATATATAATTTTAATGATCTAAAGTGATATGACTTTCTTAGACACTGTGATTATTTCTATGATTACAACATAGCAACTCAATATATAAAAACACATCTGTCATTTCTAATTATACCTCTTTCTGAACATTTCCATCATGGTAATTTCATTTGCTGAGTGAGAATAATTGAATTTGCCTTTCCTTTCATTTTATATTTGTTTAAGCAAATACCTGGAGATTTCTACCTATAGAGAGAAGTATAATGAGATGATTCAAAGATACAGCTTACAACAAAAACTTGTTTTTTTTAATTTTATTTTTTTGCTGTTATTTACATAAAGTTCAAATTTCCCATTCTGCAAAATTAAAACTGTTATGTCCTCTTCAGCTAGAACACTGCAATATGAAAGATTAACCCAGAAAATGACTGAATAAATTTTATAATAAGTAAAAACTGAAAAAGCAACAAAGTTTTTCCTAATAGTTTTTGGGATTCAAGTAAACTCATTATTTCCATTTAGACAGCTTGGTTCAATGAGTCAGTGAATCATATTGTTAGTTAACCTACCAGTTAAAGAGCTTACTATCTTTATCATTCTAGGCACTATATATGACATTAATTTTGTTGTCACTGATAATTTAGTTGAGGAGAAATGTCCTACTATATAATTAAACATACAAGACAGTTGATACTATTAATAGTAATCAGAATACATCACATAATCTATATGTTATTAATTTTTAAGAAAGGGTTAAAAAAGTTTAGACCAGTGATGCAAAGCTTTAAGAAAGAGGTGAATTTATGTGTGGATTTTACAGAATGACTAAAGTTAAGATGGTTCCTAAGGAGTGAAAAACATATTTCAAAAAAATGAAGAGATGGAAGGCAATGAGAGCATGGCCAGATATGACTAAGAAACTGGACCAAACTTCTACTTTTATTTGAAACTCCAAATCAGTAATACTGACAAGGACTTTAAAACCTTTCACAGATATGTACTAGGAACATAAATATAATTTTTTTAAAGTAAACAATTTAAAAATCACATCTATGCTTAGTAAAAATTTGAACCTTACCTAAAGCAGATAGGAAGAACTGCTTACCTAATTAACGAAGGTGCACCAATCTTCTTGACCCATTTCATAAATTCCCTCTTATTCTCAATTTAAAAGCATCTAGTCCCTTTTACTTCATGATTAATTGTCAGGTGACTGAGCAGCTCTTTCCTGAACAGTATGTCATTCGCTTTATTTAGGTATGGGCTTCTCTTGAAACATGTTTGGCACCTCTTCTAGAAGCTGAAAATCTCAGAATTCAATATTCTTATTGCCAGAGAATAATAAACTATCTTCTAAGAGAGCAACAGGGTCAAACTTATTGAAAAAAGATTACTAAAATTAAGTTATGTACATGACATAATGGTATTTTCTTGTATAAATTGGCATATCAGTGAAAAGTTGCTAAAATATTCCACATTAGTCTATTTTCTTTACATAAAACAACTATTTGATGAAACAGAAAGCAGGAACTTCATTCAAATATATTGTAATGTCAAGTCAACAACTGCATAAGTAATTTAACAAGAAAATTATACACTATTTGTGTTACTTAAAATGCAAGTTTTGGGGCTGTGGCAAGACACCCACATCTCCCTTCGGGAAGGAAGGACTCATTTCCTAAGCTATTGGAAATGCTGCTACAGATATTTTGCAGATGTCTTTCCACTTCGCAGATTGTGTTATTTAAAGAGCTGTCTGGACGTGGCCTCACCGCCTTCCGGGGCAACCGGGATACAATGATTGATCAATGCAGGGATAAAGGCTGCTTCTTGCTCCGTCTTGAAGTAATTCTGAAGGACGATCCCAGCTCTAAAGCTTCCCATTGGAATCAACAGAGGCCTTCAGTGGGATGGCACTACAGCTCAACTCCTTCCCTGATTAATTCTGCTTCCTTACCTCTCCTCCCAGAGGTATCCATACTAAGTCTATTTCCTAAAGATATTCTCTCAGAGTCAGCTTCCTGTGGAGTCCAATCTGCAAACATTTTTAAATATGTTTTTATGTGTACCAACATTTCTTAACCAAATATTAAACCCACATTTCTAGCTTTTTATAATGTCCTTACTTGAAAATACCATATTTGCTTCAAATTATTTGTAATCGAAACATGCTTATCTCTTCAAGGCATGTAGAATGTTTATTCTATTTCTACTATTGTGTTACTGAGGTTAATGTCCCTTTCTAAACATACAAAATGCAGAGTATTAGAAATAGACCTATAAAATTCCAGAATCTATATAGCTAACAAACTTTTGTTTGTGTAGATTGTCTACTCTATTATCACTATTCTAATTAAACATTGAAAGGAGGAAGCTAATGATGAATTATTTGGTACATTCTCTTCAACCTTTAATTAGATAGTAAATTCTAGGGGACATGAGTTATTGCAAACAAAGAATTTTTCACTATGCCCTTAAGATTAAGAAAGGGATATGTCTATTCTTATAGCACCCTAAACAATCTTCTGTACATTGTGTTACTTTATTTGTATTTCTCTTACTCACCTTTGAAAGAATAGTGTGATGCAGGAGCTATATAGTATATGGCAGTTGGATAATCAGAATTCCAAACTCTTCCCAGCAACTTTTGAGTTATAAGGTCAATGCCTCAGTCTCTTCACTGTATAATAAGGAATAGTGTCTATTTCATGGGTTACTGTGAGAATCAGTAGAATTAATATGTGACAAGCCCTTAGGATGTCGCCTGGCATATGGTATTTGTTATCATTTTATTATGGCCTAGAAATATTCCTACTCATTATTTCCTAGATTCCCTTCTAACAACATTTTTTTTCTGACAGATTCAGACAGAATTAATCATTCTCACCTCTGTGTGACCACTGTATTTTCACTTATACCTAACTCTTTTTCTGCTGTATTTTTTACATGGTTATCTCTACCACTATACAATGAATTTACTGAAGGTAAAATTTTTTGTTATCATCCTGTGTCCTTGCAAGGAAGTGTTGTTCCAAACATGCACTGCTTCGATGATTATCATTCCTAGCTGCCTGGTAGGATCACGGGGGTGGGGAAGGGGGGAATTCTCAAAATATGTATGCTCTGAGATTAGGATTGAACAGCAAATTTGGATTTTTATTTTTAGAAAGTTCATCATGTGGTTTTCATGTTCTGGCAAGTTAAGATTCTCTCTGGTAGGTACATGATAAATAGATAAATGAATGAGTTAACTTTCTTTTTCCTTACTGTTTATTAGGAGGAAACATTCTTATTTTTCATTCATTCTCACGGCCTTATAGAAAAATTACATTTTTTTGTTTAAAAAAAAATAACTATTTATATGATCTGATTTATATAATACATTTTTTTTATATTTGAATACTATTATATATCACTTTTCAACTTTCTATGATAAAGTCTAAATAATCACATATAATGCCTTTGGATTTATTTTTGAGGGTCTCTGAGTATAATTCCACACCTTACCAAAGAGTTTAATCATGCAAAGGAAAACTTCAGATATACAAAAAGATTGTATCCAAGCCTTGACTCTGTTCCTGCTTTGAGGAGTTCTTCATTGAATGTGGTAATTTATGTGTGTCTAATGTATCCACTGACCAAATCAGTTAAAATGTATATGTTTCTTATTATCTCTAGGTTTCCAAAGGGGAAGAGTATATGTAGATGATATAAAAAGAAAACTTCATTGAGGGAAAACATTTAAAATAAACAAAAAATAAAAATAAAATAAAATCTAGAAACTAGCAAATTTTGTGTCAAGTACAACAGCACTCATAACCATGACATATTTTATAGAAATAGGTACATATTTTATAGAAATATTTTGATATTAATAGTTTTAGTGTTAGTAGCTTTAATAATACATCCAGATCTGTATAATTTTTGTTGTCAGAATTTCAAATTTTCCACTGTAATTTTCCAAAAGTGTTGGAATAAAAACACACACACATATGAATACGTATTTTTTTAAAAAAATTTACAAATAAAATATAAACAGATAATTAGCAAAATGTCATTTGGTCATCAGGTTAAAGTAAATGAAAAGTGACCTTGGAACTGAAAGATAAAGTGAATTTATGTGCCTTCCTGTAACCCCGGAACAAGTATACTTTATCAAAAGAAAGATAAGTATTTAACAACATATCACCAAGTAAAGAACATGAGTAAAATATTACCTCTTCTCTGAACTGTACTTATACTCCTAAATATTCATTATTTCTAATTATTTTTTAACCGAAATTTCCACTTATCTTCATAATATAATTAGTTATTTAAATGATACACTTTTTTCATATTTTATATTCAAATTTCTTTGGTTATTTTCAATAACAGATATTTAAGCACTTTCTCACTTTGGACATATTTTTTTGTTGAGGACATCTAATAAGATGTCCCCTCATTTGAAAATCACATGCTGGGTCATAATTCAATACTCAACATACTGTACAAGCTCATGAACACATAACATTTTTCTATAAGACTTCTGGATCATTTGGGTTAATCCTATAGTTTTCTCTAATGTACAAAAAATTTACATACAGTTGTTAAAGAATCTGATTTTTTATGACAAGTCCCTGGTACATATTGGTTTATTTGGCCTTTAGTTTTTTAAAAATGTCAGCACATAAGGAAAATAACTGAGACTGAGGAGCACAACAGCTTCATTTAAGTTTTGTTCAATTTTTTCACCATAATGATATTTCATTCCTCTCTTTTATAAAGCTGGAAGCAAGTTTCTTAGGACTAAAAATTCACTTGGGAGATCCTTCTTCTCTTATGTTCTCAAGAAAAAAAATTTAAGCCTTGCTATAAAAAGAAAATTCTGACTAATTGAGGATTATGAGCATGCAACCCCAATTCTAAGCCAGAAGTATACCTTTGGTTACATAGTTCACTATTGATTAAAAGCCTAGATTTTGTCCAGTAGAGTTTTAAGTCATTTCTGTCTATAAAAAATAATTCCAAATGTTATATTTTTAATTCTGTGCAAAAAGAATCAGTTTTGTATCTAATCTAGTTTTCCATTTTCCCCTAAATACCTAGTTTCTCAGAATGCTGTTTCAACCAACTTTGTCATTTACTGGTTTTCTATTTAATGAACTGAATATATTTTTGATATGTATCATTCTGTATTAAAAAATGTTATGAGCATACTACTAACCTTTATACATCTTGTGTATGAGATGTTTATTTTTTGTTTATTTCATAGAACAGTTTGGTGTGGTTGTAACATGTATGTCACAGAAAGCCCCAATGGACTGTTTGACAGCCAATGAGACAACTAAAAGTTGAATTGCTTATTCCCAAGACCAATCTTTATGGTAAAATTTTGAATGAGATTCTCCTTTAAATATCTTTTCTAGTTAGAAAGTACAATGAGAAGACGTAATTCATGCCAGTGTTATTCCCGGTATATTCTGAAAATTCCCAGTGATTTGTGGATAATAGATTCTTTCACTTTCCTTCTTAATGATTAAAATTATTTGTGGTCTAGGTTAACACTGGAAATAATGAGCTATATACTACTACCCCATAGACATACTTAAAACATAAGTCTCAACTGCAAAGGGTTACTATGTAATTATATCAATAGTTTAAGATAGCTTACATTTGAATTTTGTCTCAGATAGGAAGTCAAGCAGCAATAAAGAATTAATTTCTATTTCTCCTATACATTATTATTGTTATAAATTAGTGAGCTATTTTTTGGCAGAAGAATGAAGCAACAAGTAATTTTTTGTTAAATAATTGCTTTTCTTAAGTCACATGGCTATATGAGGATATATGTTTATTTTCTTCCACGCCTGTACATTGCTTAGATATCCTTGGGGAAAAAGAAGGCAGCTAAATTGGGAACAAAAGTAAAACCCTAAGATGAACTTTTAGTCATCCAGAAAAGAGTAGGATAAAATCCTGAGTTATTTTAACTCTTACTACAGGGACTAATCAACTAGATTAGTTGAAATAGATTTTAAAACATATTGTCCTTGTTTTCCCTTTATGTCATCCCTCATGTCTGAGTTATGCATCATTGGTAGTGTTTTAAACCATGGCATCTACAACTGGTCTTTATTGCGTGCTTTATTGGATACTTGAATAGCATTTTCAAAGCATGACTGTTTTTCATATTTCCTTTAGTGATGAGATTTATGCAATAGAATTCGTAGAGTCAGAAAAAGGGAATCAAGAAAAGAGAGTTGATGACTATATTTAATGTAAACTTTTATTGCCATAGGCTAACTCATACCTAAGGGGAAAAAATCAAGTACTCGATTTAAATTAATGAAGCTTTAAATTCTTTTTTTAATTCTCCAATCAAGTTCCAATTCCACTAGCCTTCACAAGTGTCTGCTTGTGATGCCGGAAAGCCTTCTAAGTCTCCTTTTCCCTCTCAACATCAAAAACAACTTATTTAAGGAAATATGTCTATCATAGTTATAGAATGCCTCAAAAACTATTTATTGAATGAAAGACAATGCAAAAAAAAATCTAAGTAGTCATCACTGTGTAAGATCCCTTTCAGCAATGGGCGGATGACTTTCAGTATTGAGACCGTCAATAAACCAGGACTACTTCCACTAAGTTATATATTTCACAAGCATCAATATAACATAAAGCACAAAGATATCAAAACTAGATAAGCATAGATTTTTAATCTTATCTTTGTGCGGCTGTGGGCAAGTTATTTAGCCTACTGAGTTTTAGTTTCCTCTTATGAAAAAGGAAAATGTGTCCTCGGAAGGTTGCTGGTAGATTAAAAATAATGAATATAGAGGACCTAGAACATAATAGTCATTCTATAACAGTTATTAGTAAAAATTATTCTTTCCCAGGCGGAAAGACCTGTCTTCATTTTTAGTTGCCGTTGGATAACCAAACTAATTCATGTTCTTTTGTCTCACAAGGTAACCTTGCTCTTTCAGGCTTGCTTCTTTTTCTGGGGGGAGTTTACATCATGTTGTCCCAGGAACTGGGACAGGAACTATTTTTTCGCTTAGGCTTGAGGCTAAGCTCAGTCCTTCCTCCACTTCACTGACCCTCCTCATGTTTTTCTGAACTGAAATTTTGTATTTCAAATCTGTGCCTAATTAAAGTAAAAAGTGCTGGAAATATAATGCTGAATAAAACATGATCCCGGCACTTCTGGTCTCGTATGCCGCTAATTCTCAGGTCCATTTTAGAGTGCCTCCAACAGGCAGCCCAGGGATCCTAAATGCCGATGGTATTGCTAGTGGACTGATTTACATACATTGTAAAGGTCTTTTCCTCGATTCTCAGACTATTAAAATAAATTTTTAGAATAAAATCCTGCTACCAAACAATCAAGAAAAAATATATTGCCCTCTCGCTCTCCCAAACTTCCATCCCAAAGCTGCTGCAAATGACTAATAAACCATTTCTTATACAAATGTTTACTGGGAAGCTACTGGAATGCTGGAGATACAATAGTGACTAAAACAAACAACAGTCCCTCATGGAACACACACTTGAGCCTTGGCCTCTTATGGAATATGTGTTGAATTATCTGCCATATCCAGGTGGTGTGAATCTTTTTATTTTTATTTTTGGAGGCATTTCTTTCTCTGTTCTGCAGTTGTTGTTGTTTGTTTGTTTGTTTATTTGAAATCATCGATTATCTTCTAACTGGGCATCATCGCAGGTAATCTAACCCTTCATGAGAAATTTCAAATCCCTTTCAAGGCGTAGATAGGCAAGACCCAACGTCCTATGTAGGTTGCAATGACCACCTCAGGTTAGAATTTTATCCAAGACATTTACTATTCTTTTATTCTTGAGCTGGAAATCTGGACTAAAACACATTTTGATAAAGGGAGAGTGTGGACTTTTATTTTGATCTCAGGAACAAGATGTTGGTTTCTTTTATTTTCTGCCTGAAGCCATTTACTTGCTTCACTTAATAATAAACCCCTCTGGAAGAACCAAAAAAAAAAAAAAAACAACTTTTCAAGGGTAAAGCAATAAGTTGTTTTCTCAGACAGTTAATAATTTGCTCAGCAGAAACTGGATATTTTTTAGAGTTACAGCCACAAAGGCTGTTTTAAACAATGAGAAGAGAGAGCTTAAGAGAGACTCAGACATGAATTAAAATCTTGGCTTTGCCACTTGGCTGCTGTACCCTTGGGTTAGTTTCTTATCTGCAGTAAGCTGAAATTTTCATTTCTGAGATACAAATAATACCACCTATTATATAGATAGTTTCGAGGCAAATGAATGCCTTAGTGACACACTGAATATTGTGACTAGAAAATGGGAAGTATTCAATAAATAGTAATTGTTCTCATCGTTATCTCATAAATATTTCTGGCATAAGATAATCAATATTTGAAAAACAACATATTTAAAATGAGTAGTACTGTAGAAATTTGGAAGAGGGTAGCATTTTTGCTAGACATGAAAAATTGGATCTGGAAGGGATCTTCAAGATTCCTTCACTTATTAGAATTTTCTTCTCTCCCAATCTGACAGAGAATGTTGACTAAATCTTTGTTGAAATTTTGCATTATAGATTTCTCCACATTTAGATAAAAATAACATATAGATAAAAATAACTCATAAAACCATCATTTGACTAACAATTGTTCTTATGGCAAAAAGTGGTCTAGGTGAGAAAAAGTTAGACATTTATAGTTAAGGGAAACAGTATTCCAAACCTTTTTCTTGTGGATAAATTCTGTCACATTTGCAAAATGTCATAATTTTTTTTAAATGTCAGATATGCACATTTAAATAAAATTTAACTTTTATTTATTACTATGTAGGAATAAAGCAACATTGAATAAAATCTCTACAGAGAAAGTAATATAGCATTTTGCTCTTAAAAGTAGAATCTCTTGAGATCTACTTGTCCTCATTTCACACTCTGCAGTCAGCTTCAAAATGTCTAGTACAACCTCTGTACTGAGAACAAATGACATTTTAAAATATAACACATGACAGATGGATGAAAACATACACGTATACACACATTTCATATTCTTTCGCACTAATTCCTCTCTAATGAGAGTCCCATGAACAGCAACTAGGAGATGACACAGAAAGATTGCACTTACATTTCTTTCTTAATCCTACTTTATTAAGACGACATTGGTCATGTATAGGGAACATAACATTGGTCTTGTTCCCTATAATATTGAACTTTAATCATCATTTAGTATTTCAAATCTTTTATAAACTCATGATAATGTGATGACATATAATGCCTGAAGGAGATAGAAAAGAATTATTTAGCTAATCTAATCTTATCTTTTCTTATTCAGTAAAAATTTAAGTGTTGCTTTTACCTTTGGGCAACTGGAAGCTATGCTAAATATTTTGGAGTTTAAAATATTGTGTTGGGTATCTATCTGTGAAAATATTAACAACTGTAAATGCTAAAGCTAACGGGATTGAAAATATCTCATTGACATTCCTATGGAAGAAAAGGCCTGTCTGTGCTCAGAAGAATTCACTTCTCTTGATTCAAATCCAGCCTGAAGAGTCCAGGTGTGTGAGAACTGTATACTTACCCAGACCAGCATGCCAACACAAGTACCAAAGATACTTTCGCCTTATAACAACTTCATGAGATTGATATTACCCCATTTTGCTGCTGTGGAATTTGAAGCTTAAAAAGTTTTGGCAAATAACTAGGTCACACCAATGATAACTGATGACAAAGACTCTCTTTGACCAAATTATTCAGGCTCCACTGAACCATCTTCTCAACTATGACAGTGGTTCATGTCCTGCTGGACTTGCATTCTTCAGTTTCTGCAAGAATTCTGCGAAGCCATTTTACAGAGAATTCCCCACCCTTGATATCTGAGACAACTTCTTATCACCTGCCTTTGATGTATCTTGGCCTACCTTCAGCAAGAATCCTATTAACAAGAATTTCCCCTACCTGATGTTTACTCTTAGTGATTTTCTATCCACCATCTCTCCACTCCTTGCCCCTACCTGCTCCTTGGCTATGTACTCTTTTCCTTGTTGTTTTTGGAATTGAGCTCAATCTCTCTAGTGCCATAGTCTTTACACCTATCATGATAGTTTGAAATAAAGTCTTCCTTTATTGTTTTAAGAAATGTCAGAATAATTTTTTTTCTTTAACAATGCCAAAACCAAGAATGGAATAAAGTCTCCTAAACTAAAAACCCTTGTTCTTTTTCTTAAATTATTATATCTCAACATTTGATATTTTTATTTGCTAATATTAACTTTCTGTTTTGTTAACTAGACATTAAATGTATTTTTTTTATAAAGCAGCAGAAAGCAATTCTATATTTGGTTAGCAATGACTCAGAGACACCTAAAAGTTTTTCAAAATCACTGTTCATGTTGCAAAAGTACTTATTATATAGTCTCCTTCCTTTTATAAAAATGTCTGCAGGCCTTATGGTCTGTAGTCCCAATGGCTTCTCTAAACCACCCAATGAACTTATCTTTCTTCAAACATATTTAATATTAACAAGAGGAGAATTAGCAGATTATTTCTTAATTGACTTAGTTTTTATAATCTTTTCTGCTAAGTCTATATAATTTCAGCTAGTATTATGTTACATAGAGTTGATGTGTAATATATTTCTTGATTAAATGAATGGGTATATGAAAGCAAGCTTTCATAGAATAGGATTTTTTAACTAATACCTTTATTAATTCATTGCACGATAATATTTGTTATTATTGTTATTATTACTGAAAGAAAAATATAACAAAAATATTAGAAAACCTTTTTATTTTGAAGTAGCTATGTCTCTGTTTTTTCACAAGTAAGTATAAACAATTAAATAGAGGTGATTTTCAAAATTTATGGTCTACATTTTGGCTGTTTTAAAAATAGAGGTTATCACTACTTATTATTTTTGTCTTTTTAATCAAACAGGAATACGTTTCTTTTCCTTCAGAGGTGACAC
Source organism: Pteropus medius (assembly GCF_902729225.1). NCBI lineage: Eukaryota > Metazoa > Chordata > Mammalia > Chiroptera > Pteropodidae > Pteropus > Pteropus medius. Next base: position 12,318,484 of record NW_024351730.1, read on the forward strand.
TTTCCTTCTACTTCATCAAAACTTTAATTTCCCTAAAGTTATCACTGTACTATGGTTGCCTGTGCCCCTTAAAGTGATCATATGCTTTCCATTGCCTGTAAAAGATCATGTCAAAATTCTGTCCTTTGCTGTGTCATATGAATGATAGAATTTTAAAGGCTTTTCTTATTAACTATACTTTATTATTTGTCTAATTTAAAAAATTCAGATAAACAAACCCATCTTCAATTTCAAATGTTTTATTTACACTATTTTTTAAGGCAACATTCATAATCTCTTGAATGATTACTAATGACTTAAACAATATTGGAAATATTATCATTTTCACAACCTCTATGTGGTAATTATAATGCCCAAATATTAATTTGAAGAATTTAATTTATTCATTTCCTATAAACAGTAAATAATAAAACTCGAACTTGAAACCTGGTCTTCTAACTGCAAATTCAGAGCATTTTATACTTTATCTTCACAAATGTATGTTATGAGCAGTAAATAATTATGTTGGTTAATTAGGATTATTTATATGTATAAGTATATATATGTATGTATATATAAAATATATAATATATACGTGTGTGTGTGTGTGTGTGTGTAATATCAGCTTTAAAATCATTCTGAAAAAAAACAGATCTACGATATGTGTATTTGGCTGGCTAAATATTCATTTAGCCTACCTCTGTTTAACAATAGCTCCCCTTAATTCATAACCTCCTGTTATACCTTGTTCCAATAAGCTAAAACAATACTATCATCTACCAGCAGCAAATATGCTCAGAATTCACTAACACATTCTGATGAAAACCAAAAAAGTAGTGAATAGAATGTGAATTTAGAAGTGCTTTGAATTTGGGGGAGGCTTGCTGCTTTATTCTTGTTAGGCTCCTGTCTGACTTCCATCAAGCTCAGCTCAATTTATTTAAGCCTTTGGCATACAGATCACATTGTACTGATGTTTGCAACTTTACTACTGATTTCAATTTAAAGTCAAATCTATTATACAATATCAAAATGCAGAGATATGGCTTTAAAATATAAATTTATAGCACCTGGGATTATCCATCTCAAGTGAGGATGAGCTGTCCTTCACTGGATAAGAGTTGATGTTAATATTACACAAATTCAGAGGGCATTTACCACAGACCGGACCAAAGTTCTATTTAGTATTGAATTTGGGGCTGAAATCTCGATTTCAGCCTTAGGCAGTCTTACCTGCATTTAATGATTTTATTATAAGTATCAATACAAGCATCCTCAATTTTTAATGGTTAATCTTCCATAAAATATGCAAAACAGATTGTATCAGGAAATATTTCTTCTTATTCACAGTTGTATGGAGAGCAAATATGCCACACAGTGCTTTTCAAATAAGTGAGCAAGATGCTTTATTCCAAGAATGCACCATTTAGAATACACTGACTGTGTGATGCAAACATTGAAACACTAATAAAAACTAAGTGAGCAGCTGGTTTCTTTCTTACTTCCTCTTTTTATTAATAGTTCAGGAATGGTATGGAAGACAGGGTAGTAGAGAAATATTTTAGATGCTGTATTATGGGTGAAAGGATATGAAAATAAAAGGAAATATGTAATGCTTAATGTAGAAAAGGAAAAGAATCTTGAAACAAGAAAATATTGATCCTTTCACAAACCAACACTCTTGATACACACAAAAATTTCCAAAATTTTCTGATGAGAGTTGTTACGTGTTTAACTACAGAAATTTTTCACTTTATGTTGGAGATAGCAGAAATATTGCTATTCTAACAGACAATTTGAACTAATTTTATAATATTGAAGGGTATTAAAATCTAACTGGCTGCAAACAAAAATTAAAATTTCATAGAAGTGATAAATATAAATTTCAACTGTTATTCTTAGTACAATTTGTGTTTGAACAACCATATTGCCTAAAACTACCAAACACTGAAAAATGCTGTTGAAAATACTTTGTGATACTTCCAGTGTCCTTTCCATTTGTAGCTCTAAAAGCATCTGAAAATTGTTGGGGAATGATATAAATAGTAGACGCTTGAGATACTGGTATTATAATACAATATATAAACTTAATAAGTAATTGCTTTTTTTTCTCTTTCCTTTCCCCCATCTTTTCATATCCCCTTCTCTCCCTCCCACCCATTCTCCTTCCTTCCATCCTTCCTTCCTTCCTTCCTTCCTTCCTTCCTTCC